>NC_137805.1:23094138-23139799 GCF_963383645.1 Muscardinus avellanarius | reverse complement strand
GGGGTGCTCTGCGGTTGTTCTGGGGAAGCTGCATATGACAGTTCAGCCCAAAGACAAAGTCCCCATCTCTTCAGCGCTTCAGTGGGCTCCATCACATTTCCTTCTAGGGTGTCCCTGAACAACTTTTCCTTCTCCCCCAAATTTTGAGGGATCTCCTTGCCATTAAGTGCTCCCCTGGCTTTTAATGAGCTTCATAATGACTTGTTTTATTTCAAGGCAAACCCGATTAGCCAGGTTTGGTGTGATTAAGGAAAATGATTCTTGAAGCTATTAGTTTTTTTCTGGTGTGGATAATTTTCCTGTAATTAAGCCACATTGTAAAGAAACAACTTGATACATTGGCTTATTTGGTTTTGACAACATGATTAAAAGTACTGGGCTTCCCTTAACAATCTGCAGCAGAGAAAGCTGGTATTCCATTTGCTCTCCTGTGGAAGAACCGACAGACCACAGTGAAGGGAAAAATTCACTAGAGGAGAATCGTCCCATCATCCCGGCTTCTACAGGTTACAAATCCATCGCAGAAACCGTGGGCCACGTCCCATGGTAACCACAGTCCACGGAGAAGGTGGGCGATCTCAGCCCATCTTGGTGATACAAAGTGCAGTGACGACGTCGTTCAGTTCTAGGTTATTTTTCCAGATCTTGTTGAAGATACACAACATGCTCTGTAGGTGTTTGCCTTGTTCTTTTAAATTCTATGGCAATTCTGGCTGCCGTTTCCCCAGACTGAGGGATCTTGTTATACATTAAACCTGAGGTGAGCAGTGATTTGTTTTCATGTTTTGAACGTCTCTCTTCTTTAGAAAGAGAGGCTCAAATCAGCCTCTTGACCCACTGTGGGAGACTTCCATGGGCAGGGCCCACTCAGGGCCACCAAGTAATGAGCACTTGAGTTTCTGGCCCGATGTATTCTGCCTATGACATTATAAAACAAGAGAGAGAAGCCAGGTGTGGTGACTCAGGCCTGTCAATCACTTGGAAGGCTGAGGCAGGGGGCTTGCAGATTCAAGGATAGCTTCAAAAACATATTTTTCTTTCTCCATGCAAGAAAAATTAAAAGGGCTGGGGTATAGCTCAGAGGTAGACTGCTTCTGGATTCAATCCACCAGTGCCATGATAAATAAATAAATAAATAAATAAATAAATAAATAAGATAAATATTAAGAACCTCACCCAAACCTCAAAGTTGTATTCCAAAAGAGAAACTCAATATGCCCCTGTTATAAAATGCTAATCTACCCAATTACGATTTGCATCTGAGATATATCTCAAGTTCAGAAGCCATCAAGACAACTCCATCTTTTGTACCCTGGGGGGTATATGTGAAAAATAATGACATGAATGTATAGACTCCTCCCCCTTGCATTTCAAGCCCTGATGCCAGCAACACCAACCCAGAGCACAGCCCAACTTCCAAAGAGACTGAGCTCCCCGATGCCCATTTTGACTTGTCCATAGTACAGGTGTGATGGGACTCCAGGATGCAGGGAGAAGGTCAGAATGCTAAGTTCTCACTTTGTGGTTGTCTTCAGAACCAGGGGCTGAGGTTTGCAGATGATGGGTTTTTTTTAAATTTATTTATTTTTGCTTGCGTATTTTCTATTATTTTCTCCAACCCCTCATTTTCAGGCCACTTAACCTCCATTCTGTCTGTTCACGTGCTTTTGAGAGTCACTGTGGAGAAATGGGGGGGGGGGGTTCTGCTCCATGATCCCTGTGCCCTGAGAGTAAGGAGTATCTCCTCTCTTCCAACTCTTCCCCTTCTTGACTCAAAAAAGATGCCACATTCTGAGCCACAGCATATAACAGCTACACAATTGAAATGCATGTCAGTTAAGAACACAGCAGTGAGACCTTAATTTCACATGAATTCATATATACACCTCAGTCCACTAACACAGGCGTCCCCTTTACTCTCTTATTTTCTTTCATTAGTGAAAGTCATTTTTCTGGCTAGCTACGGAGTCATTTGGGCTAAATCTCTATCGATCACCTATGTTTGAATTCTCTGGTAGGGTCAAATTTTCAAGCCATTAGATGAGTTCAGATTAGGATCCAGATGTGACCAGGAGGACATTGAAGAAACGGATAGAATGCTTATTAAGTTGAAAAAGGGACAAAGCCATTCATCTGTCAGAATGACATCCCTCTTTATTATTTTATTTGATTGTTTTCTGTGTAGTTATCAAACACGGTGCAGTGCCATCTATATATAAGCATCTCTCAAATGTTCCTTTAGTATTTCCAAGATTGATTCTCCCCTCCTCTATTAAAATAAACATCTATCGAAAACTGTCCCCTAGAAGAGAAGGGAATTGCTCTCTCCGTGTGTCTGACTGCTGTGCTTCCTTGCCTGCAGTAGGAATGCTCTCGGGCCATGATGGAGGAGAGGTTGAATTTCACACACACAGGCTCTGCAGAGAGCCTGTTCTCTGTGGCATTCCTGGTATCATCTTTCTAAGGCTCCAGTTCTGTCTCCTTTCTTGACCCCCTTTCTTGTTTTCATCTTCCTGCCCTCTGCATCAAATTGCTGCGGGGTCATTGAAGTCTCAGAAAATCAAAAGTTGGGGGGCATGCACATGCACCCCCAGGATATGGCTGGGTGAGGGATTGAGACATAAGCTTCCTGATGCCCATTTTATGAATGGCTTAAACCACGTTCAAATAGAGGTCAGGAGACGACTGGGGCTTTATTCACTCTCTCTCTCTCCTCCCAGGGCCAGGGAATGGCATATCCCCTTCTGATGAACGGTGCAGAAGGAATTTTCAGGGGACATATTGGGCCCTCAACAAACATGCATTGACTTGAGAACATGCAGAGAAAAACAGTTGGAGTGTGGCCACTGGAAATACGTAGACTTTTTAGACTGGCTTCTTTCAGTTAGCAATAAACATGTAAGTTTCCTGCCTGTGTTTTCTTGACTTGGCAGTTAATTTCTTATTAGTGATGAACACTGTTCCATTGTCTTGATGTACCACAGTTTATCCCTTCCCCCTACAAAAAAGAGCTCATTAGGAGAGCCTGGCACTGAGCCACAGGGACAGTCAGCCGCGCTGATTTCCTGCAGCACTGGGGGGTCGCCGCCAGCCTCCACATGCCTGCTTCATCTGCTACACACGAAGCTCTGTGAGCTTTGATCTCTCCCTCTTTTATCCATCCATCCCCCATCCATCCAACAGGAACTTTCTGAACACCTGGTAGGTGTCCTTGGTACACAGCATGGATAAAGATACACTGACCCTGGGCCACATGGAGCTTGTGGCATTAGCTCAGGGATGACAAGCTGCAGTCCAAGGTCAGATACAACTCCCTGTCTATTTATTTTTATATGACCTTCAAACTAAGAATGCTTTTTAAATTGTGTGTGTGTGTGTGTGTGTGTGTGTGTGTGTGTGTGTGTAGTAGTGGGGGATTGAACCCAGAGGAATTCTACTGTCAAGTTACACCCTCAGCCCAATTTATTTCTTATTAGGAAACAAGGTCTTGCTAGGTTGTGGATAGTCTCACTACTTGCTGAGGCTGTCCTCAAACTTGTGATCCTCCTGTCTCAGTCTCCCAGGTAGAGGAATTATAGGTGTGTACCACCACACCCAGGTATTTTACATATTTTAATGATTGACAAAAAGTCAAAGGAGAAATCTCTTTGGTGATACACAAAAATGATATGAAATTCAATTTCCAGTGTCCACAAGTAAAGGGTTTACTGGTACAGAGTCACCTATGTGTTGTGCAAAGTTGATTCTGTGTTATAAGGACAGTCAGGGTGTTGTGATAGCAAACTGGGGGCCTGAGCCGGTGCAGGACTGAGCTTGTTGAGTGGATGAAGGAGACAGGCACTGCTACTGTCTCCTCATGTTCTCTGTCTTAGCCTGCCTCTTTGTGACGCTCTCTGACATCACCTTGGCTCTGATCTGGGAAGACCTGCGTATTCACGTGCCTCTGACTTCACCAGCCCACGAGGGGCAAGGCATGAAGGTTGGCAAGTCCCATGGGAAGCACCAACCCATGCTGCACCACCCCTGGGTATGCACACCCCAGAAATTCTGTTACGGTTCCCCTGGGACAGTAGCTTAGGATGTGCTGGGGTTACAGAGTTGGCGTCAGAGGCAGGAGGGAAGGTAAGTGAGGAAGCAGAACCTGAAGTCTGGGTGTCCACAACCACAGGCAGAGTCATCAGAGACTAGATGGGAAATAAAAAAAGAGCTAGGTGCAGTGGTGCATGCCTAGAATCCCAGCGCTTGGGAGGCTGAAGCAGGAGGATTACAGGTTCAAGCACAGTGTGTGCTAACTTAGCAAGACCGTTGCCTTTCAAGGTAAAAACGTAAGATATGGCTGAGGATGTAGCTCAGTGGTAGAATACCTCTCGGTTCAGTCCCCAGTACCTCTACACACACAGACACACACATGCACACACACACATGCACACACGCACACACACATGCGCGCACACACATGTACATGCACACACACACACACACACACACACACACACACACACACTGAAGGCCTTCCATCACCTTTCACCCCTCCTAGGTATTTTCCTTCTAAACGACGTCTCTTAGCTGATATCAAAGACCGCCACATTCAGCATATCCGTCTTTCCACTGTTTATTTCCTACCTGTTTCCTTAAAAACCTTAAGGCAGTTTTCAACGCTAAGTTATGGATATTCTTCACTTGTTAAAATACACAATTGCTCAAATCTCCAAATCCCAATTTCCCAGCTACTTAGCTTCCTTCTAGCCACAACTGAGCCATTTCTGACGATGTTTTCACTAGTTTGAAGTCATTGTTCACTCTGCAGCACACGGCAGCAGTTCTGCGTTGACATTCTGTCCTTGGGGAGATGCTGAGGTGTTGTTCTTAGCAAAACTTGGTCTCCACTCTGTTTTCTGTCCTTGTCCATCCTGAACTGGTCTCGGAGACCCATCGTTTAGTCGCCGAGAGTTTTAATTCAAGGGTTTTAATTCTTCAGTGGATAATACTACATAGTACCCCCTACAGGGCCTTTGCCTAAAATGCATTTGCTCTTCCTACTAATTAAAAACTCTCTATAATTTAGGCTAAAATTAGCCTCTGTCCTGCCACAACCCGATATTATCCCATTAGTGTCTTTGCTAATTGCTCCCTGCTGGCCAGAACCACTGAATTGGAACATACTCTCAATTGTATGGATGATGCTGGAGATGGCTCTCAGCATACCCTCATTCATCTGCTTATCGCGAAGTCTATCTGTGTCTCTGTCCCTGCAGTTCCTCCTATTAGAGCTGGTGACCTGTGGCCACCTGCACCCAGCACTCAGGTCATGGGAGCCTCTTCAGAGGCTGTCAGTGCAGCTTCCTCTGGAGATCTGAGCATGGAGGACATTTCTTCTCCATGTCACCTTGTAACTGCAGTAGGTGATCCCAGTGCTGGGTGGCCCAGGATAAAGCCTCAGCTCTCCCATGATGTGGTCTGTCACCTGGGGCAAGTTCTTCATCCTTCTAAAGGCTCATCTGTCAACGAGGATGTCATAGTGCCCTTCCTGAGCCTGCCCTGTGCTTTGGGTGGAGAGCGATACACATCAAGCTGCTGGCAGAAGGCAACCATGGTGGAGACACTGTTGTGCCAGTGTTCATCTCAGGTGCTTACAAGTGACCCCAGACATGTGTTCCAGGTCTCCATCTTCTGCCACCCTTTTAACCTAGGAACCTGCTGATTTCCTAAACAATCGGCTTTTTCCTTGGGCCTCTGATGGCTACTCCTTATTGTCAAGCTGTTCTTCCTTCTTCTCTCTGCCTATGTAATGCTCCCATACCCCAAACCATGCAAGATGCAGGCTCCCATGGAAAAGTCCTAGTTCAAAGAAAACCAGGGTTATAAAACTCCATGACATTGAAATTGGCAGTGATTTCTTAGATATAATTCCAAAGGCACAGGCAACAAAAGAATAAACAAACAAACTTCATAAAAATAGAAAAATATTGTACATCCAAAGACAATGTAGACAGAATTAAAAGTTACTGATAGAATGGGATAAATATTTCCAAATGCTATATCTGAAGGTATATTTATATTCCAAATAGAAATCCTAAAAATTAGCGACAATAAAAACAAACAATGCAATTTAGAAATAGGTAAAAGACTAAAATAGATAATGAATCTCCAAAGATTTTTATATGACCAATAAACACATGAATAAACTCATCATTATCATAATATAACTAATCATTAAGGAAATACAAATAAAAACTATAGTGAACTACTACTTCAAATTTGTTAGGATGGCTACTTATCATGAATTACCTTGCTCCAGCCCTTTACCTTGAGTTTGTTACTATCTTTACTTGTAAAGTGTGTTTCTTGTAAGCAGCAGATGGATGGATTCTGGTGTTTAATTCATTTTGCCACTTTATGTCTTTTTATTGGGGAATTGAGGCCATTTACAGTCAGTGTGATTATCAAGAGATAACTTTTAATTTCTAACATGTTCAGATTTTATTTGTTTGAAATACTGTTTATTCTTCTTTGCTTAGTTGTCTGCTGCATGGAAAATCTTGTTTCTCTGGTTCTGGTGTGTATTACCTATTTCTTCTCTGTGGTTAATCCCTGAGTATTTTCTCTAGTGCTGATTTTAAAGACATAAATTTCTTCAGTTTCTGTTTGTCATGTAAGCCTCTTATTTCCCCATCTAATTTGATAGTTTTGCAGGGTAGGAAATTTTTGGCTGGAAGTTGTTTTCTGTCAGAGTTTGGAATATGTTACTCCAAGCTTTTCTGACTTTCATGACTTGGTTTGGGAAGTCTGGAGTGATTCTAATTGGTTTGCCTCTGAATGTCACTTGGCCTTTTGTTTTTGTTGCCTTTAAGATTCTCTGCTTGGCTTCTACATTGGCCATTTTGACAATTATGTGGCGTGGGGAACCTCTTCTCTGATCCTGTCTAAAGGGAGTTCTATAAGTCCCCTGGACCCATGTATCGACCTCTTGCTCTATGTTTGAAAAATTTTCTGCCACTATTAGTTTGAAGAGATTATCAATCCCTTTGGTTTCACCTTCTTTTTCCTCTTCTATTCCGATTATTCTTAGGTTAGCTCTCTTAAAATGGGCCCATATTTCTTCAATGTCAGATTCCTGCTGTCTGAATTTTTTCTAAATTATAAAGTATGCATTCGTTTTTGGAGTGATCATCTTCTAGGAGCTAGATTCTATTCTCCATGTGGTCTGATCAATTGTTTATAGTTTGAATTGATGCCTTTACTTCAATTATTGCATCCTTTATTTTCTTTAGACTCTCTCTAAATTCTTTTAGAAAGTCCTGTATTATTTCTACAGTTATATTCTTGAATTGATCTTCTGGAGATCTCTGAATTTCTGTGCTATCAGGTTCTGATATTATGGGGTTGTGGGTGTTCATTGCTTTATTGTTGTTCCTCTTTCCTGTGATTTCAGAAGTTTGTGCCTTCTCTGGGTTCTTCCCCAGGTCACCACAACTTTACTTAGGGTGCTTTGGATCTCGAGTTTGTGGTAATCTCAGCTGCCACTACTCCTTTACTGGGTTGTATTGTAATGTCTCAGACCCAGGGAGTTAATCAAGGCTGCGCCAGACTGTGGGGGTACCGAGCTGGGCGTTTTCCCACAGGAAGCTGCAACTAGGGTGTGGTATCTTTGCCACCACTACTCCTTCACAGGGTTGAACTGCAAAATCTCACACTGAGGGAGATTATCAAAGCTGAGCAAGTCCCTGGGGGTGCAGTGCTGGGATTTATCCCGTAGGGGCCACAATTTCACTTACAGTTATTGTGTGTGCAGATCTGGAGCTGTCGCGGGCAAAAAAGTGGTGAACTCACTGCCACTGCTGGCAATATGGCACTGCTGCCACATCCTTGGCCATGAGGTTGGCCTATTTCTTTTCTGGTTTTGAGCTCCTTTCTGAGTCCCTGGAAGGAGTGATGAGCTTGGCCACTGGGAGTTTTAGACATTCTTTGCACTGAAGGAACTGCTGAATTACACCCAAATGATCTGCAGCTGCTCACTTCAGCTCCTTGTTTACCTTTCCTCTCTGGAGCCTCGTGCTGTGAGGCAAGATGGTGCCGGCATGGCCCTGCCACCGCAATGTGGGCTGGTTTCTTTTCTGGTCTCTGGTTGTTCTTCTAGTCTTCTTTTTCTCTGTCCCTTGTGTTTACATTTTTTATTTCTCTGCTGATAGTGTTTTCTGGCTATGAAAAGTACTGATTTGGTGGCAATAGAGATTGAGTGTTAGCAGGACTCATAAACGCTGCTTTTCTTGGTCACAGTCTTCCCAGAAGTCCTTCTTGTCCTGTCTTAATAGGAAAATATGTTTTCTTTCTTGGGTTGCCTTCGATGTACTTAGGCATGGCTTTCGTTTTAAAATTTATTCTGCTTGGGTCCTACCTTGCCTTTAGTTGGTCACGGGAGAATCATGCACTGCCCCATCCATGGCCTGCTCCAGCCTGGAATGTTGTGCTTAGACCTAAAGTCCACGTCAGTGTGCTCAAAGCAAGTTCTCTCAGCCAGCAGCAGCAACACCTGATAGAGAAGTTGTTGGGAATGCTGAATCTTCCACCCAATGCAAGACTGGTTGATTCAGACACAGTATAGTGAATTGGTGTCTAAAATCACCCTTTTCCCTGGTGATTCTCGTGCACCAGGAAGGCCGCGCCCCTAGGTTGGCCCAAGCGGCAGCTCTGCACACAGCCCTGTCCCCCTGCCCTCCTCCAGGCGGCCTCTGCTCACCTGCTCACCCAGGCTGAAGCCTCCTCTTCATTTTTTGCTCCTGACAGCTCATTCTCTTCAGCTATGCTTATGTAACAGTGCATTTATGAGCATTTTAAAATAATTGCAAGACTGCTTTAGATCATCTCCACCCTACTGCTCGAAGCCGAAGTCTAAGATGACGTTTTTTATTTGTGAGCTTGCTTAGTGTTTTGCTAAGCATTGCTAACCTCCAGGTTGCACGGCCCCTTGTCTGCAACTGGGCTACTACTGTTCAGGGAGGACCCACAGCAGCCACCCAGTGAGGATTGCCCTGGGTGATACTTACATGAAGAGCAGCAGAGACACTAGTTCCTATTCTCTCTGTACAAGAACATTCAATTCCTGTGAATGTCTCAGAATTGCATCGTCTCCCATACTCTGGCTTTAGGCAGTTACTTCTCTCCCAGTGTGAAAAGATTGCTAAGTTCTTTCTGCCGCACCATGAAGCTTAGAAGGCCTCCACCAGCTCTTCTCACAGAGTCTTCCTCCCGATTCTTGCCACACTGTCCTGTGGAATTTTTTCCTCCCTTGCAAAGGCCGACAGATGCATACATCTCTGCCACTGGATGGAAACCAGTCACTGGGCAGGATTTCATTCTTTTGCTCCGCCTTCTAGGACAGGTATGTTGGCACACAAGAATAGTCAAAGTTCTAGCTCCCGGTGTAGCCGGGGGACTCAGGGGCCCTGGGAATCACTTGGCACATTGTCTGGTTCTGACCAGAACTCAGAAAGGCCAGCTCTTGTTTTTATTTTTATTTCTTTCCTATGCCTTTTTGTCTCAAGAAGGCTGGAAAATGTGTCCTCTAAGGACCTACCATATTGCCTTGCATAAAAATAAATAATCTAATGTTTGTAGAGTGAATGAATAAGCAAATTCTAGACAATGAAAGATGGTTGCAAATGCGATGTGCTATCAGGTCTCCGCAGAGCCCTGGGTCAGCTCTGGACCCACCACGCTAGAGCACACAGTGCCC
This sequence comes from Muscardinus avellanarius, assembly GCF_963383645.1. Lineage (NCBI taxonomy): Eukaryota > Metazoa > Chordata > Mammalia > Rodentia > Gliridae > Muscardinus > Muscardinus avellanarius. Next base: position 23,130,066 of record NC_137805.1, on the reverse strand, counting down.
TACTCACTTACTACTGCCATACTTAGACACTACTGTATACTCTGAAGAGTAGTCTCATGTCAATCATCTCACTAATTTAAAAATAAAAGAAGCTATATAAGTGTGACATGAATATCTTTCCCTTGTTAAAAACAGGAAACACCCCCAAAAAGAATAAAAAGTTCCCCTTCACCATCTCAGCAGACCCTGCCCCCTCCCTCAACCACCGCTAAGCAGATGGGCATCCTTCCAGACCTTTCTCCATCATATTCATAACATGCAAGTACAAGGTCTTTGTGTGCATGGGTTAAACCTGTTAAACATGGAAGAGGTCATGCTATTAACACAGGATTGCAGCTCGGTGGTTTTATCTAGAAACCTTTCCATCCCAGGACACAGAGCTGACTTATTCTCGAAGGCTGCTGTCTTGGATGGGTTGTGTGTAGATGTACAATTGTAAGACCCTCCTCCTCCTGGCCAAGGCTCTTAGCTTATCACAGTATGTTCTGTTATAAACAGTACTGCAAGGACTGGCCTTGAAACCAAGAAGTGGGATTCCTCTGACCTTATGTATTCATACCCACACAAATGTATGGTACATTGTAAGTTATTAGCTATATGGCGATATAGATTCCTTATGTGTAATATGTATATATATGTATATATATGCATATATATACATTTATCATAGGTACATTTATAAGTTAATACACAACATAAACCACACACACACACTCACACACACACACACACACACACACACACACACACACACACACAGTGTCTACTCTGACTAGACCTTATTTCAACCCTTTGATAACCACATCCAGTCTTTGAAGGAGCCCCGGATCTCACCAAGTAGCATCATTTCCCGGGTATCTGGCGGAATCTGATTCTGCGAGTCCGTCTTGAGCACTCTCTGCAGACCGTGGTACGCCTGGTGACTGCCACATCTGCTGCCTTGCTTGCAGTGTGCTTCGGAGTGCCTGGGTGCCCGCATACTGATACCACTGCCCTGGGGAACAGAAGCAGCCTCTTGGGTCCATCCACTGACACCTGGTCCCTCTGGTTCTCACGCTCCTTCAAGCCACGCGCTGAGACCCTGGCTCTCAGCTCACCTTATGCTTCAATTCATTTCCTTCTTTCTTCCAGCTTGGTTTCATTTGAGAAACTAGGTGAAACACATTATAAACCACATATGTGTTACATTCGTTTCAAGCTTGTCAACCTAATTACTGAACTGACTTAAGGCAAAACTCTCCTTGCCAGGGCCCTTCCCCTGCACCTGAGCAGTTAAATGTGAAGAGGAGGGGGTTTGCTAGAAAGGACCCAAGACTGAACACACAAAGATGTGCACACACACACACACACACACACACACACACACACACACACACACGTGCTCTCCTTTCCCCTGTGAATACGAGAGCATGCGCAGGCTGTATTGATCTCTGTAAGTTCCCAGGTCGTGGACCCATAGGTGACTCTGCTTGTGCTCCATGCTACAGTCCCACCGGCTGTCTCCCTCCTCCCAGGAAAGGTAGCCGCCATGATCTGTCCTCCTCTCCTGCTCCTAGGGGACACCTGGTGCTCTGCAGAGGCTCTAGCTGTGCGATTATTGTGAACAAATAGCAAAGTGTCACCATCTTTAAGGCCTGTGGATTAATTTAAAGCACAGGTACTTGCTGTCTTTGATTGACCAGTGCAAAAGGAAGTAAAAGGATGCAATCATAAATCTCCAATGGCAACTTCAACTTCCATTCCCATTGTGCTTTTTTGATGTAGGAGTCAGAGGGGGCTAGAAAACATCATTAAGTCCCCAATGAAAAGAAAAAAAATAGAACAAAGAGTGTGAAGAAGAGGCGCACCTCCCTGTTAGTGTGGACCAGAACGTCTTGTCTCTCAATCTGGAGCCGTGATTACCAGCTTAATGTAATTCGTCAGAAATAGGCAGATTTCTCTATCTTCCATATTTAGCAACCGTGAGAGAGCACAATGCCTACTGTTTTGCAGCTTGCTTTTTGTAGTTAATCTGTCTTTGGAAGTTTTTATTATTATTATTATCCGGGCCCATATAGAGCTACCTTGTTCTTTTTACAGCTGTGCACTGTTACTTTCATTTAGTTAAACAGATAGCATTAAGTTGTGTTTGATTGTTGGAGGTAATAATCAATGCTGTTAAACAAAACGAAACAAAGATCCCCACCTTACATGGATGTCTTTATTTTATGTAAGCAAAGCAATAGAACAAGTTCCCAAAGGAGAGGAAATTTGAGAAGTGTCCACATTATTCGTGTGTGTGTGTGTGTGTGTGTGTGTGTGTGTGTGTGTTGTACCAGAGATTGAGTCCAGGGGCATTCTGTCACTGAGCTACACTCCCAGCCCTTTGCTTGTTTATTTGTTTGAAAATAGGTTTTCGCTAGGTTGCAAAAAGCCTTGCTTAGTTGCCAAGGCTGACCTTAAAACTTTGATTCTCCAGTCTCAGCCTCCCAAGTCCTGGAATGACAGGTGTGTGCCACACTCAGCTGTGCATTACTGACGTGTAACAATCATACAGAAAATGCATTAGCAGAAGCGCTCCGGTGGAGGATTTCCACAAGGACATCACTCACAGGTAAGGACCACCACATCAGGTAGATTCGAGGACGTAATCCCATGAAGCCCATGGCCCCCTCCAGCACAGCCCTCTCCCAAAGCACCCATGCCCCACCTTCCATCTCCATCCCTTCTTTTCATGGGTGGTGAACTTCGCATAATGGAAACCCAGAGTGTGTACACTTTGTGACATTTGTCTGTTTGTTGTGTGGGTCACAAGTTTCATAGCTTCATTGTTGGGTGAGAGCACCAGTTTATCCATTCTACTGCTGATGAGCAGGAGAATTGCTTCCACATACTGTGCTGATTGCAATTAAGACTGCTATGAACATTTTGACATGCGTTAGTGCATAGACATATGTTTCTGTTGCATTTCACCATATGAGGTAGGACATTTGGTCATAGAGTGTCTGCAGGTCAGCTCCCAAGGAGATTCCCACAGTAACCAAGGATTTAATCTCCCACCAGCACTTTGAGGGGTCATCAAAGTTGCCCTGCATCTGCATCGATATTTTATGATTTTTGTCTTTTCAACTTTAGCCATTCTAGTGAGTACATGGACGCATCATCTTTTGGGTTGAATTTTCACTTCTTGATGATCAATGATACTAATCATATGTGTGATATGACAGCTGCTTGGTCTCCTTGCTGGTGACAGGCCTGTTCCAAATTTTATTTCTTGCCGGGACATCGGTCTTTTCCTTACTGATTGGGAAAGGTCCTTCATTACAGAGCAGATCAAAGGCTTTGGCTGGACAAACACCTTCTTCCACATTCTGCTGCCTCACTGTGCCAAGATGTCTTCCTACTTTAAGGGCGAATAATTAATCATTTTTCTTTCTGCTTTAGTGCTCCTGTGTCCTGCTTCTGAACATTTGCCTGGCCCGAGGTAATGGAGATATTATGTGCTGTTCCAGCCGGCACTTCTGCAGCTATAATCTAAAAGATTGACCATATAATTTAGAGAAAAGAAGATTTATTTTCTTATAATTTCAGGTCCAATTCCTGTGAGGCCGGGGACTATGGATCTCAGGACATGGCAGCAGGAGGTGGGGAGAGAGGGAGGGAACATGGGCTGTGTGCCTCATAGCATGGAGCGCAGGAAAGGATGAACCATTTATATAATCCCCAAGACCATGCCCCCAGGTATCCACCTCTAGCCATACTCTGCTGGCCTGGTTCACCACCCAGATAAATCCATTATTTATCCACTGCTGGGATTACAACCCTCTAGACTCAATTACCTTGGGTAAAACATTAATAAATGCACTCTTTAGCGGACATTTCATAACTAAATCTAGCATGTCTTTCTTCTTAAAGGCTCACCATCATGCATATTACATTCAGGTCTCTATTTCATCAAGCATTAGCTTCTACACCTATGTGTGTTAGGAGCCAAGATCTGCTGTTCTTGATATCTGAAAGATCTGTCATTTCCACATGCACTCATCTTCTCCCTCCCTGCATCCCTGATCTCCTTAGACCTCACTCCCTGGACTGTCTGTGTGGGTCAGCCGCTGGACCACTGTCTGTTTATTTATCTCAGCTTTCATGTATACCATGGAATTCCATCCTAGGTCCCATCAAGGGTCCATTAAAAACCCTCCTCCTAGCTGGGCGTGGTGGTGCATGCTTGTTATCCCAGCATTCAGGAGGCTTAGACTGGAGGATCACGGTTTGTGGACAGCCTCAGCTACTTAGTGAGGCTTTCTGCAACTCAGTGAGACCCTGTTTCAAAATAAAGAATTAAAAAAATAGGGCAGGGGGTGTAGCTAGGAGGTCAGATGCCTCTGGGTTCCATCCCCAGACCTGAAACAAACACACAAACAAACAAACAAAAACCCTCCTCCTTACCCAGCCATAGAAAAGAACAAAATTATGCCATTTGCAGAAAAGTGAATGGAATTAGAGAAAATTAGGCTAAGTGAAGTCAGCCAATCATAGAAAGTTAAGGGCTGTGTTTTTTTCTCTCATATGTAGAAGCTAGGGATAAAGCAGGAAACAAAAAGGACGTTAGATAAAGGAGGAGAGAGACCAGTAACATAGTGGAAGGGAGCTAGGGAAGGGAGGTAGGGAGATTAAAAAGGAGAACTAATGAAAGAAACAATTCCAAAAGTTCTATGTCCATATACGAAAGCATCACTACCAATCTCAGTAACATGTATGGGGAGGGAGAGGTGGCGTGGGATCAGGAGGAAACATACCAGGTGCTTGTTAGGTCAGAGGGTATACAGAGCCCTGGTGGGTTTCACAACTACAGCTACCTGGAGTCTCACAAGCACAGCTGTACCATGATAATGCAGGGCGGTCTGACCCAGTCTAAGGGGCAGTTACCAAAAACAAGGAGACAATCACAAGGGAGTAATATTCCAACCCTGACCACTTAGGCAAGCCCTCACCGCCCATGAGCAACTGAGTTTGGCTGTTACTGGGACCAGGCACTACCCCCTCCCTTGCTCTCTCTGATATAAAAAGTTTCTTGCTTCTCTCTAGTGTGGCTGCTCTCCTGCCAGAGACAGCTTAGCAGCTAACCTCGCCTGCAATAAACTTTCCATAAATGGACAGACCTCTGAGGTCTCTTGTCTCTTAGATTGCACCAATCAATTTTCATCTGGTGCTGAAACCTGGGAAGAGGGTCTTTCTCTCTCTCCTTGAGCCCCCTATGGCTCCCCCATGGACTCTCCCACTGGACCTCTAAGGGGAGCCCTCCTCTCTACTTCCTGGAACCTGAACTCTCTGACCCTTGATTGGACTGACTGCTCTTGGTCAGGGTGAGTTCCCTTCCCTTTCTCTGGTCAGCAGGTCATCACCTCTGGCTTCTCTGTCGAAACACACAGGTTGTCAGAGTTGCCTTCAGACAACCAGGTTGTCCTCCGGCCTTGAGAAGGGAATGGAGACATCCCTCCCATCCTCTTGGCCCCATTCCTGGACAGTGTTCAGCATAAAAGGGGACACCTGTCTCCTGTTCTTCATCCTCACCCAAGGACCAGGCATGGGAAACCAAAATTCCAAAATAGATCCCCAGCCTCCTCTGGGTTGTCACCTTGCTAATCTCCAGACCCTGGGGATATCGGAGGATTTACTTCCTAAGTGCCCCCATTTCTATTGTAACACAGAATGGCCTAGGTACAAATTGGATAATGGGTCTCGGTGGCCCTAAAATTGAACTCTGGATTTTAATCTCCTGACCAATCTCAGCACCTTTTGTAGGAGGTCTGCTAAATGATCGGAAGTCCCTCCTATCCCTCCCTTTGTTTCCACTGTCCCACCACCCGGGTCCTACTGGCTTAGAAAACTCCCACTCATTCTACCCAGAAAACTCCTCCCCATTCTACCCATTCTTCCCAACTGTGATAAACTTAAAAAAATCACCCAATGTCCAGATGAAAACCCAGCTATTTTTTTTAATAGGCTTCAGGAGGCTTTCACCTTCTACTCACTTAGAAATTTATCTACTGAGATGGGATCTGTGGTGTTGGCAACTGATTTCATTGGGCAATCATCCCTGACATTTGGGGAAAAAAATTAAGAGGCAGAGGACAACCCTCAGACCCATATTTGAGATTTGGTGAACATGACATTTAAAGTCTTTAATTCCCAAGAGAAACAGGCTGAGGTAGAGCACACAATCTGGTTCCACTGAAAGGCGATTTGCAAGCCTACACACCTTGATAGCAGTCCTGCAGCCAGTGGTGATGGCTCAGCCCTCTGGATGATGAGGGCCATCTAGGGGTGGAGGACAGCAATGACAAGTGCCTCCAGGAGTCTGCTTCAAGTGCGGCAAGAAAGGACACTGGGCTAAGCACTGCCCTCAGCCATGTCCACCAACCAGACCATGCCCAGTGTGCAGCCTGGAGGGCCACAGCAATAGTGATTGCCTTTGGAAAAGCAGTGAGCCCCAGGTGCCTCAACACAGATGGACCACCCTTCCAGACCAGGCCCTGCTACTGGCCCTGCTCGCCTGGCCGAAGACTGACAGCTCTTCAACCCCAATCACCCTTGCTGAGCCTAGGGTATTTCTCAAGGTAGTGGGCACCTCCTTCGGAAACACACTGACCAGTATCTTTCTCAGCCTGGGACTGAAGTATTGCTTCACACCCTGCTCTCAAGGCGCTTAAGCCGGGAAACCAAGTCCTTCTCAAGTCACTTCAACCAAAACATCTCCAACCAAAACATCTCCAACCACAGTGGAATGGGCCATTTACAGTGATCCTCACCTCACCTAATGCAGCCAAACTGCTGGGGGACCCCAACTGGCATTACCTTATTTGGCTAAAAAGGGCTCCGTTACAACAGCCTCATGACAAATTCTCCCGTACAGTGTTGGGACCACTACGCTCCATTTTTCTCAGCATAACTCTCTTTAATGCTTATATTTCAGAGTAACCTTCAACCAACTCCCTCTTCAGCCAAACCCCCACCTGCTCACTTCCAAATGACCCGACCTCTCCGGGCCGTGGAGAGGTTCCTATAACGACATCCCCTCTGCCAGCAGGAAGTAGTTATTGACTCAGTTGTCGACTAATATCACCAAAAGCCCAGGATGATAGGTCAGGTCCCCTCTCCCTCTGCTCATGGGACCCTGCAGCTGGGACAGGAGGCCCCGGATTCCCGGAAGGCAGAGGTAGACTCCAGATGTTGCAGAGGACTGGCCTTCTTTTGTGTCACTAGCCCCACCACCAAGACCCTGGCTACTTAAATACCCTCACAATCTTTCCCTGGTGTGAGTCTGCTGACTGATACCCCCCCTCAATATTGGTCGGCCGACCTTGCCTAAAGGTGCCAATTAATTAGAGGTGCTTGGTCTTACACTCCTTTACTGGATTTTGCCTCTCTCGCGACTCCCACTCAATTTCAACATTACAGTGCTCTGACTATATGTTTGTATCACTTTGAACCTCCCTATGATATTTAATAACAAGCACCGATAAAATCATGAAAAATACATTTTAAAGAATTCTCTTTTTCAGCACAGCATAAAGTCACACTTCTTGCCTCCTCAGCTCGGAGATGACTGGCAATAACACCTGGCTTCCTTTGGTCTCCTGGTGTCTTGAAGCCTGGAAGGACAGAGTCACAGACAACTGCACGCAGAAAGTCAGGCTTGCTACTATTTGCTCCTTCCAAGGGGACCTTGACCCTTCATCTCCTGGCAACCCCCATTTTAATTTTTGTCTTCCTAGTATGGTTAGATGTCAGAAAGTGTCTCTGGCATCTTCATCACGTGGTAGATGGATCCTGCAGCCCAGTCTGTGGCTGACCTCACACCACCAAACCACAGGAAATGCTTTTAGGATGGGGATTCACTGCCTGAAATGCTGGGGAGGCTGGCTTCTCTGACTCAGCACAGCTTTTGATGCCTGCTGTCAGTTGGAAGCCGTGAGGGTGGCCACATTTATTTTTCTTTCTTGTCCTCAGGTTTCTAAATGTTGATAAATATAACTATATTGTCAGTAGCCCTTCCAAGTGGTTTCCCATTTTAAACTAGTTCAATAAATAGACAGTGGAATCGATGTTTATACAGTGTAAGGGAAAGTGCAGCTCGCACTGTAAAAAACGGATATTTAACTGGAAATACGTTGATCCTAAGATGAAGACTTGGTACTTTTCCAGCGATGCCTTTTGGGCCCGTTTATAATATTTAATCTACAATCATCACAGGAAATACGCTTGCAGCCCACATCAAAGGGACACAAATGAGCCTTTGATGGTTTAATACCAGCTGGCAGGATAAAGACAGGTGGTCCGACCAGCTTCCTGCTTTCAATATGTGGCAGGGGCTGGTAATAACATTTGCCTCTTGGTTTCCTTTGAAGCAGGATCTCTGGCCTTTGCTGAGAAACAGGACCCGGAGGCTCACACACCAGGGCAGATCAGCGGGGCGCTAGAGCCACTCAGCAGGTTCAAGGGAGTCAGGGAAGGTCTGTGCTCCATTCTGTCTTGGGGTGGTAGAGTGGGGAGCAGGGTGGTGGGCAGAAATCATTTCTGTAGATATTAAGAGACTCTGTAGGCAGGTAAGTGAGCAGCCAGCATCACAGCAGCCTGTTTAGAGGTGGACACCCTGGGACTGGTCCAGTCTCTCCTCCACGTCAAGATGAAGATGCACCTGCCCCTGGCCAACTCCTCCCAGTGTCTCTGAGCTGAAAACCCGGGGAGTCTACTTGTTTTTTATGTTCGCTCTTGGTGAAGTTCATGGGGGCTGCAGGAGAGCAGGAAGAGGCCTCTGGAGTGGGAGAGAGATGAACTCTGATGAACATACAGATTCTCCACCATGATGTGGAGATCCTGCCGACTCTGACTCTCTCTTGACTCCCTGCCCTTTTTCCTTCCTTCTTTCTTTCCTTTTTCTCTTTCCTTCCTTCCTTTCTTTCTTCTTATTCTTTCTTGTACTGGGGATTGAACCTAGGGGCATTCTACTACCAAGCTACATTCTCAACTCTTTTTAATTTAATTTTGATTTTGACTTTGAAACAAGGTCTCTCTGAATTACTGAGGCTAGCCTCAAGGTTTTCATCCTCCACCTGTCTCAGCCTCTTCTGCCTACTTGTTCTTCTCTTCTCTTCTCTTCTCTTCTCTTCTCTTCCCTTCTTTTCTTTTCTTTTTATGGTACTGGAGATTAAACCTGGGGATATTTTGCCTCTGAGTTACACCCCAAAAGCAGTTTTAAGTTTTAAAACAAGGTCTTACTAAGCTGCAGACGGCCTTGCTAAGCTGCTGAGGCTATCTTCAAACTTGAAACCCTCTTGTCTCAGCTGTCCAATTATTGGGTGACAGAAGTGTGACAATGTGTCTGGTGTTAGACAGCTTTTACAAAGGTTCAGTGACAGGAACAACCCCATTGCATGTATTTGCTGATTTATGCAGCGAGGCATCCTTTGTCCCTCTCTGTAGACGGGTCTTTCTGTCTGGTTTTGCTCTGTTTCTGCCCAAAGGGTCCTCTCACATCCCCATAACTGTGACATCTTTGAAATGTACTTTCTTCGCCTTGGATTGAAAAAGTCAGACCTAATGTGTAGTTATTTCTGATTAGAATTCCAGTGTGAAGAATTTCCTCCCTCCTTTTAAACTTTCGGTAAGGACATTATCTGTATACTGGGTGGCACAGTTTCTTGTTTCTTTTTCTAGTGTGTAGAGATGGAACCCAGGGGTGCTCTATTTCCCAGCTACAATGCTTGCCCTTTTTTTATTTTTTGTTTTGAAACAGGGTCTCTCTAGCTGTTGAGGGTGGCCTAGAACCTATGATCTTCCTGTCTCAGCTTCCCAAGTACTGGGATTATAAGGATGGGCCCCACACCCAGCTTAAAGCTAGAAAACGTGTGTTTGTGTCTCACTTATAGATTAGTGAATTAGTTTTTAGTTATTTATAATAATCAAAAGGGATCAGTAATCTTTTTCTCACTTTTATTTGTCCTTTTTTATTTGTTGGTACTGGGATTCAACCCAAGGACATTCTACTTTTGAGCTACAACCCTAGCCTCATTTCCTTTTTTTAAAATTTTAAAACAGGGTCTCAACTAAATTGCAAAGAGCCTTACTAAGAAGTTGAGGCTGATCTTGAGCCTGCGATCATCCTATATCAGCCTCACAAATACTAGGATTACAAGGGTGAGACACCCTGCCTGGCTCAACTGTCTTTCCTAAACCTTTTATCAAGAAAAAAGAGCTTATACAGTCATAAACAAATTATCTTTACGTGAACATATTAACTGAGCAGGATCTTTGCACTGTAACTTAAGTTGAGTCATAGATACATGATGGCATATATAATAGATACATACTCATGCACATATACGTGTGTGTATATGTACATAAACACACATGCACACACAAACATATTAATGATTGCACTCCAGTTTACTGGGCATCACTTATGAAATAATTTTTTAATTTGAAAAATACACTGGTTATATATACGTTATCCCCCAAACATATAAAATATACTAAAATATTAATACAAATTTTTAGGAAAAAATGTACCAAAAATAGAAAACTATTTCTAAAAAAAGACCCTTTTGGGGAAAAGCATTTTATTTTCTCTGACTCTAAAACACAATTATTTATATGGGTTATGTTAACTATCTGTCACATCAATATTTAATTTTCTCTGAGCAGATTTATGGAAATGAACTGGAGAGTCCTTCCAAAATTTTTACTGTCAGCTCTACCCTTTCCTTACCTAATACCCTTGGTATCCAGGTGACGTAACTTTTTTATTCTAACACATCATCTAGTTAGCTGAACAAATAAATTAATCAATGCTATCAAAGAAAATGCATTATTAATAATTTTTATTAGATATGGAATCCTATTTAAGATGCCAATGTAATGGTAGAATAAGTAAACTAGTTTCTGGGCTGTTACACTAATGGAGCATGTTCAGCTCCAACTTTTCCATTTCTTTCGGTTATCCAGCAGTAAGCTTCGGGGAGGAAATGCCTTCCATTTGGAAATTTAATTCTCATGGCAAAAGCAATTCCTCAGAGAAGTGAGGGAAATATTCCTCACAGTCTGATTTCTGTAAATAGTCCAGGGGTAGGAGTGAGCTTGTCTTATTAAAGTCTCTCCATTCTGCTCAGGTAGCCCTTATCAGGCATTTCAAGTCTGTAGAATAAATGGAGTTGGTCTGCCAGCTTGCTCTCAGCCCTGGAGGCCAGGAGCATCACAGCCCGGTGTTTCCTGGTCCCCACCAGCCAGGCAGGTGAAATGTGGCAGTTAATCACCATAGTCTTAATAGACGTGCACTCTCACTTCCTGAGAAACTTTAAGAAGTATTTTTTTGTGGTATTGGGGATTGAACCCGGGGGCATTCTGCCTCCTAGCTATATCCCCAGCCCTATTTTTTATCCTTATTTTGAAACAGGGTCTTGCTATATTGCAAAGGGCCTCACTAAGCAACTGGGTTGGCCATTAGCCTGCTTTCCTCCTGTCTTAGCCTCCAGGGTAATAGGATTACAAGCATGCACCACCATACCTGGGCTTGTAAGAAACTTTATCTTAAAAGTCTGACTTTGCACTGAGGAAGGTAAAAGTTGTCATGAAAGTAACCAAGACCATCCCTAGACAGAAAGGTTGCATCAGCTTTGAGCAATGCTAGAAGTTTCTGCCCGCCCAAATAGGCTTTAGGTCCGCCTGAGCACAGGAAGCATATCCCTCCCCTGTCCTTGGCCCTCATGCCCTCTCTGGTCCAGTGGGGCTCAGCTCAGCCTGAGACCCGGATGCTTACAGATGTTCCGAGGTGTCTTGGAATGCCTGCCATTCCTTCTGATGGAACGGCACTTCAGCGACCCCTCTTGCACGAGGGTGGGGGCCCCGCCAAGAGCCCACTATGTTCTGTGAGGCACACAGGAGGGATCCCAAGACAGAGTCTTTGTTGTTCAAACAACAGGCAGCAAAAACACAGCTCCCGGGGCAGGGTTTTTCTGAATTATAAGGCATTTCTCACCGGACCAAAGACAGTATTTTTGGGAAAAACAATTTTTATTTGAGCCCTTGTTCTGCATGAACACACTGACTCCTGTGGGTCACTTGGGGATACCTTCGTTCCCTGAATGTGATTCATTCTTCCCACCCCAAGCAGAGGCCTGGGCATGTCCTCCTGGCCCCAGAGGTTCATCCAGCTTCTTAGGAAATGAGCAGGTCTGCAGAGAGAGGAGGGATTAGCTTACTGAGGCCAGCAAGATGGCTCAGGGTATGGCGTCTGCTCAGGGGAAACCTCCTCATAAAGAGAGCAGGGAGGGCTGCTACCGGGCGGCCACCCAGGCCGTCATACCGTCATACACTGTCTTTTCTCAACGTGATTTTGCAGTGCAGGGACATTTTGACTGCCTCACTGTGCTGTTTAGCTGCTTGCTTCAGAGAGACCCGCACAATGCAGGGCAGATTAAGCAACCGTTTCACGCGCTGCGAGTATCACAAGAAATAGAGCATCAAAATTCAGTCTGCACTTGGAAACAGGTACAACTTCCCAAAGATTAATTGGTGAAGACAAGATATGCTGTTAATAAAAGTACTGTAAAGGAAAATTATCAGAGTATCAATTTCCTACTCTGCTGTAAAACTCAGCCCAAAGACACCACCAGCCAACTCCCGGAGACGAGTTTTAATAACTTTCTTTTTTTTCTTTTTTTTGCTTGTGTTAGTCTGTAGGCAAAATTTTGTGGTTTAATAATCATCTCTGACAGTAATAAGTTTCTCTAGTGTTTATCCTTCCTAACAATACATGGCTATAATTATTGTAGCGGGGAATTTAATAAGTCACAGAAAGTGGAATAAATATGACATTGTGTTTTCTGAAAAATATGAATCCCTTTCTCTTCGTGTTCTTGTTACTTGGGTTTCTAGGTGAGGAATATTTCCCCCAGTGTGTCTTTGCCTGCCAGGGAGCGAGGTGCACAGGCCGGGACCACCTCGCTATTGGGGGCATCCTGGCTCTGTTTCATCCCTCTTTCAGCAAAGAATCCCTCCTAGCCTCTCCCCACCCAGGGGCCCCCTGGAGCCCATCAGATGGGTTCCACAGTACCTCACATCTCTGCCTAAAGCACTAAATAAAATGCACCTTTCATATTAATTTTGCCTGTTTCCTAGCCACTTAGAGAAGCTAAGTCCCTGGTCTTCATCACACCTCCCCTGCCCATATCTGTGCCCTCTGCACCAGTCCCCTCATGTGATAGGGAAAAGGTGACAACTGTCCTTTCACTGGTATCACCAGCATCTCCTCTGTTTGTTTGTTTGCTTGCTTGCTTAGTTTTATTTTATTTTCTGTTTCAACTGGATTCTTCTCTACTGGACATGTCAATCATTAAACCAGGGTTGAGCTTTTCCTGGAGACACAGGGCAAGGTTGAAACATTGTCTTTGTTTTTATATCTGAGTGTGAGCTGGAGAGGTACCACTAGCATCTAGCAGGCAGAAGCCAGGGATGAGGCTGAGCAGCCCTCAGGATACAGGGAGTTACCAGAAATGAAAACCATTTCCCCAGACATCAACAGTGCCAAGGTCAAGAAACAGCTTTGAATGTGAGCTTTCCCCAAGCTCCAGTTTCCGTCCTTCCAGCCTGTGCACTCGCCCGGGCTCTGGGATTTACAGCCAGGCACGCCCTGATGATTCCCAAATCTGTGTCCAGCTTCGGTCATTTAGCAGATCCCTGAATTCACACATCCAACCTTATTCTTAGCAGCTTCCTCTGTACATCGATAGGGACAAAACTGACCAGGAAGAATCCATGAAGAAATGGAAACTATGAACAAACCTGCAACTACTAAGACACATGAATCAGTGATTTAAAGTCTCCTGGTGAAGAGGAGCCCTGGACCTGATGGCTTTATTTGCAAATTCTACCAAATGTTTGAAGAACTATCTGGGAATGGTGGTGCATGCCTGTGATCCCAGTGCTTAGGAGGCTGAGACAGGAGGATCACAGGTTCACATTGCTGAGAATAGCCTCCACAATGTGCTGAGACTCTCAGCAACCTAATAGACCTTATTTTAAAACAAAAAGTAAAATGAGTTGCAGGTATGACTCAGAGGTAGAATGCTCCTAGGTTCAATCCCCAGTATTACTATTCCTACTTACAGCTACCATTACTACTACTGCTATTACTACTATTACTACTAATGATTATGAAAAAATTTAATTGGCAGAAATACTGCCCTCTGTGACAAAAGGGGAAAGATAAAGTGAAAAGTAGGAAAAGTCCTTTGGGTTTCCAAATGTCCACATGCACAAAGGGAAAAGCAAATGTCTCTATTGCAGGTGAGTTCTGCTATTAATGGTGAAGAAGGTTCAGAGAGCAGAAGGCAGGCCCATGGGGCCCAATGGCTTCAAATTCCACCAAATGTTTGAAGAACTAGCTGGAAATGACGGTTCGTGCTTATAATCTTAGCACTTGAGAGGCTGAGACAGGAGGATCACAGATTTGACGACAGCCTCAGCAAGTAGTGAGATTTTTATCAGTCTTATGAAACCCTGTTTCAAAATAAAAATAAAATAGGGGTGGAGGTATAGCCCAGAAGTAGAATGCACTTCCCTCATCAATCCCCATTATGAAGAAGAAAAGGAAGGAGGAGGAGGAGGAGGAGGGGGAGGAGGAGAGGGAGGAGGGGGGGAAGGAGGAGGAAGAGGAAGAAAAGCTAACACTAAATTTTCTCAAAATTTTCCAAAAAATATTGATGAGGAAGGAATATGTTGTAATGCATTATATGATGCCAGCATTATCGTGATATCAAAGCCAAATGAGGAAACTACAGCTAAACTTACTGACAATAATTAAAAAATAGTGAGTAAAACACTGGCAAACTGGATGTGTCGTGATCACAAAAGGGCCGTGCACCAAGACCAAATGGGGCTTGTTCCTGGAATGCAAAGTTGGCTCAACATGTTGAAAACAATCCATGTAGTGCATCACATTAACAGGAAGGAGGGGAAATTGTGATCATCTCTATTGACTCAGAAAAAAGACATTTGACTAAATTCAACCCTTCTTCCTTATTAAAAAATGCTTAGCAGCTGGGCATGGTGGCGCACGCTTGTAATCCCCGCGCTTGGGAGGCAGAGACAGGAGGATCACGCAGGTTCGAAGCCAGCCGCGCGCACTGGCTTAGGAGACCCTGTTTCTAAATAAAAATGTAAAAACATGTCTGGGAGTGTAGCCCGGAGGTAGAAGGGCTTCCAGGAACCCCAGTACCACCAAAAAAAAAAAAATGCTTAGCAAATAAGAATAGAAGTGAACTACCTCAACCTAATAAAGTCATGTATAAAAAAAGACAGAAAGCATCATCCTCAATAAGTGAAAGACAAACAGCTTCTCCTCTAAGAACAGGACCAAGACAAGTCGTAAATTTTATGTTCAATACAGTACTGGAAGTTTTAGGCAGAGCAGTTAGGTAAGAAGATACAAAATGCATTCAAACTTAAAAGGAAAAAATAAAATTATCTTTGTTCACAGATGATGATCTTAGATGTAGAAAAATCCCAAAAATTCAACAAGAAAAAAAATTGTTAGAGCTAATAAGTGAATTCAGTAAAGTAGCAGGATACAAAGTAAACACACAAAATAATCTGTATTTCCATATATTAATAATGAAGAATGTTAAAAAGGAATTACAAAAGCAATTCCATTTATAATAGCCTCAGAAAGAATAAAATGCTTAGGAGTAAACCAGGGAGCTAAGAGAACTGTACAATAAAAACTACCAAACGTCGCTGAAAGAAATTAAAGAAGACGTAAGGAATGGAAACACATGTTATTTTCATAGATTGGAAGATTTAATAGCGTTAAGATGCTGATACAACCCAAAGCAATCTACAGATTCAATACAACCCCTACCAAGATCTAAGGTATGTTTTTGGCAAAAAATTAAAGAAAACCACATTTTAAAATGTATGTGGAATCTCAAGGGATTCCAACTGGACAAAATAATCTTAGAACATGACAAAGTTGGAAGAGCCATGCTTCCTGATTTAAAAACTGACTTACTACAAAGCTACAACAATTGAAATTCTAGCACTGGCCTAAAGACAGACATATTTTCGAATGGAATAGGATAGAAAGTCCAGAAATCAAGATGGGGAAGGGGAAGAAAGAAAAGAAAGCTTTTTGAGTTATGTGGCCAGGTGCTGACTCCTCAGGGTGGCGTTGGCTGAGCACCCTTGCCTTCTCATCTCCTGTTGGGTTTTGGCCCTGGTAGTGGGTGGGAAATTAGCAGATCAAGAAACAGAAGGAGGGAGAGGTTGAGGGTTATGTCCAGTCCAGATTGCAGCAGATTCTGTATTTCTTTATCAAGGACCAAAACTCCTGGTCTGGCTTGTGGCACACACCTGTAACCCTAGTATTTGGGAGGATTGCAAATTCAGGACAACAGAAAGGTTGCAGCAAGGACAACCTCAGCTCATAGTGAGACTCTCACTAGCCTAGAAAGACACTTTTACAAAACAAAAAAATAAAAAATGGGCTGGGAATGTTGCTTGGAGATAAAATGCCCCCTGGTTTCAATCTCTAGTACTAAAAAAAAAAAAAAAAAAAAAAAGAAAAGATGGAAACTTTTGCAGGCTGATCCTCTCCTACGTCAACACATCACCATTTTTTTTTTTTCTGGGTTCAATAAGAGAGAGAAGGGAAATAGAAAGAGAAAGAGAAAGAGAAGGAGGAGGAGGAAGAGGAGGAGGAGGAGGAGGAGAAAGAGAAGAGAGAGAGAGAGAGAGAGAGAGAGATTGATTGATTGAGAGATTAGCTCCTTAAGAATGGTTGGTGAAACTGCCTCCCTTTGGGAGCTTCCCTGTCCCTGGAGGCTTTCTCTTAACTTGCCCACATCCTAGCAAACGATCCCTTTATACCCATACTTGAGCGTACCATTTGTCTCCTGGTATCTTGACTGACACACTCTTCTGGATGTAATCCTTTTACTTCTATAGACCTAAGAGTTGGCTTTTCCCAATGTTTTCCTCTTCTGTCTTTTCTACACCACGGGGTCTAAAGTATTGTTTCTCATTCTTTATCTCCCAAAGTTATAATTACCGTAATCGTTTTTGAGTTTTTATTCTCATTTTCAAGCTTCTTCCTGCCACTCAGTCTCTTCTACATAATTGCTAGTTAGATCGGGCTGCTTCTTTAATGCATCCTAACGGGTGGAAATTATAGGAAAACAGACACTTTTCAAAGTAAGGAATGAATTTCTAATAGAGATACCTCATAAGACAAGGAGTTCTGTGTAAAATAAATTCCTTGGGACTGGATGTAAGAGATGAGGTGACCCCAAGGTTTCCTTCCAGATCTGACCTTTTAAACATTGGAAACATTTTCCTGAGAACAACAGCAGTAGAATATACAACCATGACGTAGGAGTTGGTTGGGATAGGGAAAATAGGTTTGTGTGTATTTGGGTGTAGTTGGAGGATATGTCTTTATATGTATCTGGAAATGTGCATATGTATAAATAGAGAGAGATTAATATATACACATCTGACATCTTTGCAATGCCTGCATCCCAAATAAACCCCATGAAGAATGGATGATCTGACACGCGCTATCCAATTTCGCATCACGAACAGGCACAGGAATTTATTATAAGCAGTAGCCAGGCATTTTTCTGGGCATGTGATAATGTTTTATTCCATTTTATGTGAAAGTTAAAAGCTAAAGAATGCCATTTTCAGACCCTTGGCAATTTTTGCTTGGCTTTAGAAATTTATGGCAGGCGAGGGAGGACTCTGATTTAGGGCCAGCACAATGTCATCCAGCGCCCGGGTTCTAGTGCCCCGATAGATTCCTCAACTGAGCCCCATTCCAGTTGCAGGAGCCACAGAAGAAACACCCGAGAGTAGATTTCCACTCGTGGAAGCAACTGAGAGATGCTGGCCGTGGAAAAAGAGCGGGTGAATCCCATACCCATGCCTGCCATTTATTATAAAGACCCCTTCAGAATTTTTCATCATGAATCCTCTACTCAGACAAAGGTCTTTACTTCAAAAAAGAGCGTCCCTGAGACTTCAAACTCACAGGAGTGTTGGGAAATACTACAGTGGCTTGAATTTTTCTCTGGCAAGGTAAATTCTCTGGGATCCCAGGGGATCCGTCTAACATTTGTCCCACTTGACAGGGGTCAGGCAGGAAATGCCAAACATGAGCTCGTCTCCTGAACAGGTCACCCAGTACATCAATTAGGCCGCAAGCAAACACCAGTGGAGTAGACGGGAGAGACAGCAGAGGCCAGGAGTCTCCTCTTAACTAGAGAGGAGGCCAGGCCTTTGTTCTCACCCACTCTCAGCTGCAGACTTCACAGGACTTCAGAAATGATGCTTGGTTGAGGGACAGGCTGACACCAAGCACCCAGGCTTCTTTCCTGCTGAGCTTAGCAGAGCTGCATCTCCTGGGTGAGTGTCCTCAAGTCCATGATGTCCTCAACAGGAGGCGTGGCTTTGGTTGTCTAGGGCTTTGTCCAGGGGAAGACAGAGGGTCCAAAGCAACCTCAGAGAACTGGCCAAATAAGAGAGAGAGAAGGAACCACTTATATTTTAAATTATTGTTGTTTGGGTTTTTTTTTTTTTGTATTTTTGTGTGCTGGGGGTTGAACCTGGTGGCATTTTTGCCTCTCAGCTATACCCTCAGCCCTATTTTTTTTTAATGATTTTTTTGGAAACAGGGTGTTGCTAGGTTGAAGAGGGCCTCACTAAGTAGCTGGGGCTGGCTGAAAACCTGTGATCCTCCTATCTCAGCCTCCCAAGAACGGGGATTACAAAAGTGCACCATCACGCCCGGTTTACTCTGTTGATTTTGTTTTATCTTTGAGTCATTTTGAGGTTCCCAGTTTGTTTATTATCTTCAGAATCAAGCACCAGATCTCTCCTGTGGACGGCACAATCTGAGCACGGCTCTCTGAGCTCTCCCCCATCACCCCCCCACACACACACACACATACAAAACCTGTCCTACCTGGTGTCTTCCTCTGCTGGCCCACCTACAACCTCTGTGCAACATCTATGTACTCTCTTCCCCCATTGGCCACTATTCTTGACTCCAGTGATTTGGGAATCTTTGTTTATAGGTCACCTGCCTGAGAAAGACTTCTGTGCATCTGGCCCATCAGGTAGACTTTTTAAAGCTTACCCAGACTCCGGTTCTCTCGTTCCATCTCTAGCCTCGTTGTCTCTTAGTTTCTGGTGTCATATTCTACTCCTCACTACAAGGACAGGAGCTGTGTGAGCTCACCACTGGCTCAGTGCCCGGTAAGCAGTTCCTAAGAGTATGTATGGAAGGATGCTGGGCTTCTTCCAGCCCAACGAGTATGTGCTTGACTGGGGGTTTTCTTCTGAATAGAAACAAAAAAATTTGTGCTTTTACATCTGGCTGTGCAGAAGGGCCCAGAAGGCTAAGCTAGCGAAAGTCACTTGTATGAGTCAGTCTTTCATCACTACAACAAAACACCGAAGGCAATTAACGCATAAATATAAAAGGTTTATTTTGGCTGGTGGTCCTGGAGAATCTTGTTGAAGAACAGATGGCCTTGTTGCTTTGGGCCTCAGCCAGGACGTCCCATCACAGCAAAAGTGTGTGGCAGAGCTAACAACTTAGACCATAGGAAAGGAGGACGCACAGAGAGAGACCGGAATAGGCCAGGGTCCCACGGTCCCTCCCAGCACAGCCCCAGCGACCTGAGGACCTAGCACTAGGCCACTTCCTAGAGGTTTCACCACCTCCCGGTCGCCCTATCTGGGCCCAGGCCCTGAACGTCCAGGCTTCAGGGACGCTCATCTGAGCTACCGCACTAGTGACACAGAAGCTACCCGTGCTGCTCCAGGCGATGGCCAGAAGGAAGGACAGGGAGGGAAGGTGTAACTGCAAGGACTATTGGGAGCATGGCAGAGGAATCCTAAGGCACCGCAGACCAGGTCTGCACTGCCACTGCCAGGGTCATTTACAGTCAGTGGATGGATTTCCATGAAGAAAGAAAATACACACACACACACACACACACACACACACACACACACGGTGTGTGTATGTGTATATATGTTATATATACACATATATATGTATACATGCATATATATATATATATATATATAGTGTGTGTGTGTGTGTGTGTGTGTGTGTGTGTGGTATTGAGGATGAAACCCCAGGGCATTCTACCTCTGAGCAACACCCCAGCCCTAATTTTTATTCTTTATCTTGAAACTGGGTCTCACTGAATTGCAAAGGGCCTCACTAAGTAGCTGAGGCTGTCTGTGAACCGTGATCCTCCAGTCTCTGCCTCCCAAATGCTGGGATGACAAGTGTGCGCCACCACGCCCGGCTTAGGAAGAATATTTTGTCAAAGTTCTTTCTCTCTTTCACTAGACCCAATGTACTGAGATTTCTATAAATCAGGATCCCAGTGCCTCCACACTCCCGAAACACAGAATAGGAACTACGGCTGGACACTGCCCATGCAGCTGATAGCCCTCTTGGCCCTGTTGACTTTTCTGGGGACAAGGAGTCTTAGTGCCTGTGGTTGCTCTGGCTCCATCTTGGAAGGGAGAACTTTACCATCGTTGACGACCTGTTTCGTACACGCTCACACCAAATTGGATTGCCGTTCAATGACATCATTTTCCTACTTCTGGGGCCCGAGCTCTCAGTATCTTCTTCATCTACCTGGAAGAGGCTGGAGGGGGAGTCATCCCACCCACGGGTAAACACGCGTCACGAACAGGAGAAGCGTGCTCTCCACGGTTTTCACGAACACTCAGCAAGTGACCCTGGGTGCTGACTTCTCCCTTGAGGTCCGGTGACCTCATGTGTCTGTGCGTCCACTGTCTACTCTACGGCTGGGTCTCTCATTATCATTTTGAGCTTTGTGGGGTACTTCCTCCAGTTTCGTTCTTCCTCTTTTATGTTTCTCTTGTACAAAATTAATTACATTGTACCTTCAAGCGTAATTTTAACACTGTCTTCCTTGCACTGTGTCTGCCTGTAATTAATGCTCTTCTAATGTAGATTTTAGTGCCAAATGGTGCAATATTCTCAGCATCAAAGAAACAAAGGATCTAACAAAATGAAAATGAATGACCCAGAAGGAACAGCTGACGACATATTGTCACTCGAAAATACCACTTTGGTTGCAGCACCACGCGGCGCAGTCGAAGATTAGGCCTTCTCCTTTTAAATAAAAGACGAGCTGTTGACTCCAGATGTCTGGGCTGCTGGCCGGAGCTTTATGTGGCCCCCTCCAGGGGAATTAACCAAACCAAAGCTTTCTCCGGGTTCAAGTACAGGGAGTTTGGAAATTCACGAACACATTCCTGGGACGTATTCTGCAGCTGGACAAAGCTGGCCCCTCGTGCGCCACTTCACGT
Source organism: Muscardinus avellanarius (assembly GCF_963383645.1). Taxonomy (NCBI): domain Eukaryota; kingdom Metazoa; phylum Chordata; class Mammalia; order Rodentia; family Gliridae; genus Muscardinus; species Muscardinus avellanarius. Next base: position 23,108,664 of record NC_137805.1, on the reverse strand, counting down.
TTTGATTTTCAGGTTTTCGAGACTCTTAGAGTCTTCACATCATCCATACCAAAGGAGATGCTGTCTCTCTGGTTGCTCTAGAAAGGAAGCCCAGGAAAGAAAAATCAAACACCTTGAGACCACACTTGTCCTGACTCTGTAAACCAGTGGGATGGCCCAGTGCCAGGCTATGGCTGAGCAAATGTCTTGTCAGTGCCCTTGTATCAGTGCACCAGCATTGTATCTACCCAGTAGGTCAGACCGTTTTCAGACTGTGGTGTATGTGCACGCACGTGTGCAGCTGTGTGTGTATATGGTACACATATTCTGTAAAATGTGGATAAATGTAATAACATTTGGGCATTCTAACACAGTACTGGCTTGATACTATCATCCGGCTCAATTGTTAATGGTTTTGAGATAACAGAGACTAAATCTATAATCTCAGGCACATGACCATGTACTTATGGATTTTTTTTGTTGGGGTACTAGTGATGTAGTCCAAGAGTGCTTTACTTCTGAGCTATACTCCCAGCCTTTTAAGTAATTTTTTTTTAAATTTTGAAACAGGGTCTCAATAAGTTGCTGAGGACCTTGCTAAGTTGCTGAGGCTGGCCTCAAACCTGTGACCCTCCCTGTCTCAGCCTCCCAAGTACTGGGATTACAGGTATGTGCCACTACATCCAACTGTCGTATACTTTTAAATAATATGGGTCAACACAGAAGACTCAAGTGAAATTTAAAATATTTCTAACTAAACGAAGGCGAAAGTTCTACTCATCAAAATTTGTGGGATGTGGGGGAAACTGTGCCTATGGGATGCTTCTGGCAGGAAGCTCATAGATCAGATACAAAGACGACCCAAAATCAATGATGTGTGTTCTCACCTTAGGGAGCAGGTGAAAGAGAAGCTGCTCCAACCTACTGCGAGCAGAAGAACCGGAATGAAAATTAGGGCAGAATCCACAGAATTGAAAACAGGAAATCGATGGGAGAGTCAATGAAACCAAAGGATGGCAGCTCTCGAAGAGGTCGGCCACGGACTGGATGCTCATGCCCCCCAACCACACGTTCAAGTTCTCACCTCCAGGGACAGCATTCGTAGGTGGGGCCCCTGGGAGGCTGTTAGGTCTTACAGGCACACCCCATGATAGGCGGAGGGGTTGCCTTCCCTTCTATCCACCTGAGGACCCCCTCAGAACATGGCCATTGTGAGCCAGGTGGTGGCCCCTAGCCTGTCATACATAGCACACCTGCTGACCACAGAGCAGGATGCCTGGCCCCCAAAACCCAAGTAAGTAATGTCTGTCACCTGCAACCCACCCACTGGCATTTACTTAGCAGCCTGGACAGACCAAGACCAAGACAAGGAACAAAACTGATGTACCTCTAGGTAAACTGATTAATAAAAGACATGTACACCTGCGCACACACAGCCCACATCAGTAATAAAAAGAGGCCTTTGATTTCATTAAATAATTGTTTAAATAACAATTCATGAAAATTGTTTAACCAATAATTGGGAAAAATTCCAAACCAATTTAAAACTACAAACTTGATATCCTAGAAGAAATGAATTAATTCCTTGAAAGATAGAACAACCAAAGCTCATGCAAGGAAAAATAAGTAATCCAGGTTGGTCTCTACCTAGTAAAGAAATTAAATTATTAATAAATAACTTTCCCAAAAAAGAAAGCACTAAACCCAGATGGTTTTGCTGGCAAATTCTCCCACACATTCAAGGAAGAAAAGAGATTGATTCTTTACAATCTTGTCCAGAAAATAGAAGCAGAAGTTTCACTTTTTAAACTCATCGTATGAGACCAGAATTATTCTATGACCGAAACAAAAAACAAAGACATTATATAAGGAAAACCTATGATCCAGACTCTATCATGAAAAAAGTTCAAAAGTCTTCTCCAAACTACTAGCAAATCAAATCCAACAATGTATATAAAAATAGAGTAAAACCAAGTAGGATTTATTTCAAGTAGGCAAGACCAATGGAATATCTGCAAAATACTTAATATAACCCACACATGAGCAGGCTACAAAAACAAAAATCATGATCACATCAATAAATGCATAAAAAACACTTGACAAACTCAACACTTAGTTATGATAAAAAATAATAGCAGACCAGGAATATAGAGGAGCATCCTTTACTTGATAAAATACACCTTCCTGGAAACTTCAATTAGCATTTTGCTTAATATAAGAAACTGCATGCTTTCCCCCAGAAAAGCAGGAGTGCAGGATGCTCCTTCTCACTTCCCCAAACCTCATCCCCGAAGTCCAAATTAGTAGAATAAGACAAGTAACAGAAATCATTACATTCAGATGGAAAAGGGAGAAAATGAGAACTGACCTTGGTTGAACATGGCATGATTGCCCACGTAGACAATGCCAAATATTTGACCAGTTCATAAAATGAATAAGGTCTTCTAGCAAACTTACAGGATATAAGGTTAATTTACAAAAGTCAGTTGTTTCTCTGTGTGCTGGCAATGAGAAATTAAAATCCAATATCAAGTGCAATGGCACCTATATATTCCAGATATGTACAGGATATACATGCAGAAAACAAGAGCGTGCTCGTGAAATAAATCAGAGAAGATCTTATTAAACAGAAAGATAGTCCACATTCATGTAATAAGAGACTCAATATTGGTCATTTCTTTTCTTCCCAACTTGATTTATAGACTAGACAAAATCCTAGTCAAAACTCTGCCATGCTATTTTCTACATAGCCATAAACTAGTGTATACTTTTCCTATGTTGAAGAGGATTAAGGAGGCTGTGGGATGGAGGCTCTCAACCGTGAGGCTCCCCAACTATAAAGCCACAGTATTGCAGCTTGTAAATGGCGGGATTCCACTCATAGAAAAGTACATTGTGCTGTTTAGGCAAATTTCCATGGAGAGTAATTAATAAAAAGAGAAAGAAAAGAGGAATGAGCAACATGAAATTTAGGATAGTAATGATTTGGAGATGGAAGCGAAGGTAGCCAGGGGATGGGCCACTAAGATCTCAGCAACATTTCATTTCACATCTGGTGGGAGGGGCAAGATTCTGTCTTATTAATATTTTTAATCTATACCATGAACATTTTAAGAAATTGTCTCATATGTTTTCTAAAGTATATAGTGCCCTTTATAAGAATCTCTCTGTTCTTTCTTCTGAGGTTGTCAGGATGCTCTACGTCAAATCCCGGTCCCAGTGAGCCAGTATCTCAGCTGCCGGAGTTCTGTCTTGCTTTTGACCGCATGCTTTGCCTGCTCTTGCTTGCATATGGAGGAGGATGCCGACTGTGAAGGAGGGGTTTCTTTGGTCCTGGAGATCACCAGGCCTTCAACCCTGCTTTGAAGCAAACTCAAACCCAAACAGACCCTTCGGGAGAGCCAGGCGTCCTACCCTCAGCGCCTTCTTTTTCCGTTTCATTTTTTAAAAGAAAGGTTGGCTAACTTTTGAGATCCCTATCCTCTTGGCAGTTGGGTGAGAATCTGAGGACTTAGAGTTGTACATTCTGTGTGCCGCCGAAGTGCCAGGAGAGTTTTATCTCAAACACTGAGGGCTCTGGAAGCTGGATCGTCTGAGAAACATAGGAAACTTTGATTCCAGCTAGAGGAAAAATGGCATGTGCAAATGCAAAGAGCCCTCGGCAGTCACATTTGATTTCCGTACGTCACAATGAAAAGGTAACCTGTGCGCGGTGCTCAGCCAATATTTCCAACAGTCCTCTCTTCATGGGCCACGTGGAAAGGTTGATTTGTCTCTGGGGCCCCAATCCTGTAAGCCATCCCTGAAACAGATCAATAGAAGTCAGCAGAACAATAATAGTGCAGAGGAGACAAATCGAGAGTCATGTTCACCTCCATCCCTCGGAAACGAACAGCCCCAGAGAAAACCGAGCTCGGGGCATGGTTTGACACCTGTCTTGGCTTTGAGTTTGAACTTGGCTTTGTTTTCTGAAAATATTTGCTCTCTTGATAAGGAATCTGTCCTGATAATAGGCACACTCGTCCAAAGTCTAGCATACTCTTCCTTTCTGTTAATGTGTCCATAATGAGCCAGTAGCGTTCACTGTCTATGGAATAGATATTCATGGCATCTACAGCCACAGGAAGAACAGTGTTATTTGAGGAATGTCTCGTGTCTGTGGACTCTTGTAGTTTGCTTGCAGATAGTGCCAGGTGATGCATGAAATGCATTTTTCCTCCTCCTCCTTCTCCTCCTTCTCCTTCTTCTCTCCTTATTTTTCTTATTATTATTCTTCAACCAGAGAGAATGTATGTTGAATTCCTCCCCCTTCCCCCCTCCTTCTTCTTCATCTTCCTGAATCAGAGGGAAAGTGTGCTGAATTCCTGTGTCAATGTTGTGAAAATGCTTGTATGTGTGTTTGTAAAAAATATAAGAGAATTAAGTAGAAGCAAGAAAAGACAAATGGGCACACATATTTTCTTATTTTTTATTACTTGTTAAATAAGTTTTGAGATTTCTGAGTTGAGATCATCACTAACACCAGCAACAGAGTACTTTAATTATATAAAATGGTCAATATAAAAAGAAAAATAAAGGGAGCCTGGCATGGTGGAGCATGCTTGTCATCCCAGGACTTGGAAGGCTGAGACAGGAGGATTGCAGGTTCAAGGCAAGCCTTAGCAATTTCATGATGCTCTTCACAATTTAGTAAGACCCTGTTTCAAACTAAAAAATTAAATAGGGCTGGGGGTATAGAGGCAGAATGTCCCTGGGTTCAATTCCCAGTTACACACACACACACACACACACACACACACACACACACACACACGAAAAAGTTGAAGACACATGCACAAAATGTACCATATTGGTGCTGCTGAAATTTCATTATAAAGTACAGCCACCTCTAATCAAGGAACAAATTTGTTTGTTCTCCCCAATACTGGCTGTTTTGAAATTTAAAAATAGAAGGAGCTTGATGATAAGAGTATAACATATATATTAAAATATATAAAATTTAACACCAGGCATGGTGGCACTAGCTTGTAATCCCCTTGCTTGGGAGATAGAGACAGGAGGATTGTGCAGGTTTGAAGCCAGCCGTGCTAGCTTAAAAGACCCTGTTTCCAAATAAAATAGTATAAAAATAGGTCTGAGAGTATAGCCTGGAGGTAGAAGGGTTTCCAGGAACCCCAGTACCACCAAAACCAATATACATATTATATTGTATATGTATATGTATATATATATGTATTATAAATACATAAAAATGTATATTTTAATATATAAAATATTTTTGCATAAAAATTTAGTTTCCTTCATTGTCCTTAAGAATTGGTTCTTTAGCAAAGTTGCCGTTTCTCATCTCTTTTTTTTTTCTTTTTGGCAGTACTGGGGATTGAACCCAGGGATATTCTACCTCTGAGCTATGCCTCCAGCCCTATTTTTTTTTATTTTCTAATTTTTAACAGAGTCTCACTAAGTTCCTGAGAGTCTCAATTTTCTGGGGCTGAATTCGAACCTGCAATCATCCTGTCTCAGCCTCCCATGAACTAAGATTACAAGTGTGAGCCACACTGCTGGGTTCTCATCTCCTTTTCAAGGCATTTCCCCCTTACTGGTAGACAACCTTCTTTTTCCCACTGCTTTCTCCAATGGGCTCAGTGATACCTATTTCCCCATCTTTGGAGAAAAGAACACAGGAGACATCTGCATGTTCCTGGCTGTCAAAAGCCCGGCAGTCCCTTCAAGTCAGGAAGGAGCCTCCTGCCAGCCACTGGAAGATCCAGTGCAGGTGACCCTCAGAACCCTGACCTCCCCCAGAGAGCTCTGAAGCTGCTCCCCTCTCAGTCTACCTGCTGGGAGCTGGGAGTGGGCGGGGGAGGGTCTGCCAGCACTTCCTGCCACCTGCCCACTAGGCTTCCAGGTATAGCCTCTGCCCTTGGAGACTGTGGAGAGTGGAGGAGGGTGGGAAGACTCATTTCCCGGCATCCTTGGAGAGCTAGTGCAGGTGATCTGCTGAAAGGTTGGGGCAGGCTGCTCAGAGTCTCCCAAGTCCAAGGCTGAGAATCCCGTCGCCCTAAAGCTGCATCTTTCTGGAGGGAAGACATCATCCTGGTAAATCCATTAAACTCCTCCGTCAGCTGGTGCTTTCTTTCTGTTTTTTTTTTTTTTTTTTTTTTTTTTCAGTACTGGGGATGGAATCCAGAGGCATTCTACCTCTGAGCTACACCCCCAGTCCTATTTTTTATTATTTATTTTGAAACAAGGCTCACTGAGTTGCAAAGAGCCTCACTAAGTAGCTGAGGCTGCTGCGAACTGCAATCCTCTTGTCTCAGCCTCCCTATGCTGGGGTTACAAGCGTGGCCACCACGCCTGGCTCCCTAGACGCTTTCTGAAGATGTGTCTTCACTCCGCAGGTGACTTCATGGCTTCCTGTTGAAAGCACACCCTCTCTGTCTCTCCCCGTCTCTTTTTCCCGCTCTGTCTGTCTGTCTGTCTCTCCTGGCCCACACCAGGCAGGTGTGATCGGGCAGGTGGGCACAGTGCTCTCCCCACCGTGGCTCCACGTTCTGCGTCTCTTCTCCTTTGTCGTCCCACATTTGTGTCCCTCCGTCCCCGGGACACATCCGCACGACCTCTGCACTTCTCAGCAGTCCATGGAACCCTCTTCCCAGGTTTGGGACTCAGCCCCACTGCACACAGCAGAGCTTGCTCCTGCCGCCCCAGCCTCGTCACGTGTCTGACAGTCGACAGACTGGCGTCTGGGCTCTTCACCGCTTCCTTGGCGAATCCTGGTCTGATGGTGGAGATCAGACTCCAGTAAACATGTTCTGTGAAAGGGCAGATAGTAAATATTTTAGACTCTGCTTGCCAGATGGTCTCTGCTGCCGTTCCTCAGCTCTGCGTAACAGCAGGAAAGCGGCCAAAAGCAACATGTACAGGAGCGGACCGGCTGCGACCGTCCAAGGAGACTATTTACAAATGCAGGTGCCAGCTCCCTGAGCTGGTCTGTGCCCAGCCCTGGTCTGGATTCTAGAATATCCCCGTGGGATGCGGGAGAGCTGGGACCTGCTGCTCCTGGGCTTAGTCCACATGAGCACCGGTCTCATATGTGTACAGAATTCGTGAGAAGAAACATGGCAGACGGTCTAAAGTACATGCAAATCAAGCCACAGCTCCCGAGGTTCCTCCTGGAAGAATATCACTGAAAAGACCCATGACTCTGCTCACACAACTAAGATTAATTTCAAATGCACTCCGGTCTTGTCCCGGTGTGTCTCTTGCTTAAATATATTTTAGCTGGGTATGGCAATGCATGCCTTTAATCCCAGTACTTGGGAGGCTGAGACAGGAGGATCACGGGTAGAAGGCCAGCCTCAGTAATCTAGCAAGGTCCCACAGCAAATTAGCCAGACCCTGTTTCAATATAAATCAATAGATAGGTAGATAGATGATAGATAGATGATAGATAGATGGGGCTGGGGGTATAACTTGGAGGTAGAATGCCAACTGAACTCAATGGCTCCAGCCCCAAAATACAGCAAACATCAATATAAAGATAAATGTGCTTTGGTTGGTATCTTGTAATTCTACATCACAACAAGATTCAGAGTAATAGAAATAAAATGCACATGGCATTTGGTGTATATGAGATATACCTCGTTGGTATGTCTTAATTTCTTCAATAGCCCTCTTCCCAGATGGCATGGGAACTAAGGTGCTGAACGGCGGCCCGGGTCAGCCTGGTGGCTCTGGATATGGAAAGAAACGGTGTCTACGATACATTTTAGTTGCAGAACTGAAAGCGTCCGAGTTCCGCTGTGTGCAGGGGAGAGCAGTGGCAAGGCGCCCAGAACCTTCTGATCGGCCCCTCGCGTGGCTGCGAGGCTTCTGCGCCCACCCGGCAGGCTTTGCTGTTGCTGGGGTTTGGAACCACAGTCCCCAGCCGTGGGAAAGGCGTGGACGTACCGAAAACAAAACGCTCTGTGTGGCTTCTTCTCCATCCTTGATAAATACTGGAAGAAATGCACACTACATATTACATGTAATTTGTTTAAAAAATCAATAAAATACTCTAGTGGGGAGGCAATGAAGAAATAAAAAGAACATAAAATCAGCCAAATAATAGATACGCGTTATTTAAGAGCTCAAGTTTGAGAACACTAGACTTCGGCAAGGCCGCCGCAGATTCACAATTGCTTCCTGAGAGGTAATGCCCACCGGGAGCCTCTAATGACCCTGGGGCACGCTGAAGAGCGGGCGAGGCCGCTCCTGAGACCAGGGAACGTGTGGGCCAGGCAGCAAGTGCTTCCGGGGCCCTGGTGTGCTCAAGACCCTGTGCTGCCTCTGTCCGATTACGGGGATACACGTGTTCTGTGTCCCTAGAGGTGTTCCCTCCAGCCTCCCTTCCTGCCTGTGCCTGGTGTGAGCAGGGGCTTGTCCTCTCAAGGGGGGAGACATGCAGGCCTCAGGCCCAGGGCTCACCCTGCACCAGCCAAGGGAGACAGAGAGTGATCCATCAAGACGCTCCTAGCAAAGGCGTCCCTGGGGCCCTGCCTCCTCAGCAATAGTGTCCCCTGCTGTTCTCCACCAACCTTCAAGTTCTGGAGCCTTAGAAAAAAACTTGTACTGAATATCCTTTCTGTTCTCAGTCAGCTCACGCATGTTTATTCACATTTCAGTGTTGTCTTACTGATTATGGTCTACTTAGCAAATGTTTACTGAGTACTTATTCTAGGAGTATTAGGTAAACCAGGACCCTGCAGCAAGTAAGGAGGTGTCTGCTCAGCTGGGCTGCAGGCAGGGAGACCGCGCCAGGGCACCTACAGCAAGGGGAGTGGCCACGCCCGAGGTGGGCGGGGCTTGGTGTAGAGTACCAGGGGGGCTGGCCCACTGCCTTGGGTGGATTTGCTTCAATTCGCAGCTCTTTGGACGGGACTCAAGGAAGCAAGCTTTGAGTGAACTAGCCTTCCCTTCTGCTCCCTTTTCCGGTATTTCTTCCCTCCCTTCTTCTCTTGCTCCCCCACCCCCTTGGAAGCAGAGTTGAGTTTATCAGACTCTTCAGTTCATAGCATTTCATCTTTATCAATCCATGAAAGGTTTTTTCCTTATTTCCCCAGCATCCAAGAGCCCCCCCTGCCCCCCCTGCCCCCCACCCCGGCACGCACTCTGATGCGCCCCGTGCATGCACAGGAGATATGCATGTTGTAGCAGTTCGGAATGTCACCGTGGATTCTTGTTCTTAGCTATTTTAGAAAAAAAATACCCGGAATCGCACTGCCACAGGCTTAAGCAAAGTTTTATTATTACAGAGGTAGAAAGAAGGGAGAGGACACTCAAAGGACTACGCCGGCGGGATGCGGTGGGGTGCTTTCAAAGCGAGACACTCAAGTCTCTGAACATAAAATTTTTATAAGAATTCATTATCTTCCTCCCATCCTGCTTAGCCAGGAGCCCTTTTTCCACCCAAAGCAGGTGCAGGCCGCCAGTTATCTGTGCCCTGTGAGCCTCTTCTGTAGCCTCTCTGTTCATCCTCACAGGGACAGACGGGTCTGACATCACTGAGCAAGAGGTGTTACTCGGCAAGCAAGGGCAGGGGCTGCCTGGCAGAAGCTTGCTTTGTTTTGGGATTTATTTTTATTTTTAAAATTTAAGGCATGTATTGTCCACATGTGTTCTTGTGAGTTCTCAGATTTTTTTTTAATCTCAGTCTGTGAGAAGTTACTTACTATGTTGAAAACTTGTTTCATAATAAAAAAGACACAGGAACATAGTCTTTTAAAGTATAGAGGTTTGTGCTATAACTATTTTGTGTTACTAGTAGTTAATATCAGGTTAATATAGCTCGTTTTAAATGTTTTAACTTTAGTCTAAATTGTTGTGAGAGTCTATATAGTTTTTTTTTTCTAGGTGAAAATGTCTGTATTTTAACATTTAGTGTTCAGCTGGGCTAAAAAGCCAACTTTCAGCTGACCAATGTCAACCTTGGCTGCAGCTCTTGGCTGACAGCTTAGTGACAGAGAAAAGGATTTTATTGTTCTGCCTAAGTATGGAAGCTTGTTCTTATTAGCAGTTAATACTGTCCTTATTAGCACTCAATACAGGCTCAAACCTCATCACATGTGTCCTTGTAAAATGTGCAGGGTGCTTGTGCTGAGTCACCATGCTCTAAGTCTCACTCTGGCTGGCAATCTGAATCAGCACAGCATCTCAGAACAGCCTTTCTGCCACTGCCAGCACAGTGACTGTGGACAGGTGGCTGTGCACATCTGCTTGGCAGCTCCTAACTGCTGCACAGCGCTGCAGGGCCCGCGTCCTCGCTGCGGCACGTCCTGGGCAATGGATGTCTGCTTTGTCTGTATCCCAGATTGTGGGCACTGAGGGTCTTTGCACATGACTTCTCAAGGGCGCTCCTGAGAATGTCTGGAAACAGCCACACTGAGCTCTATGGAGGTGTGGAACAGGCGACCCAGGGCCACCTCCTCAGGACCAGGCATGCCGGAGGGACCAGCACCTGGACTGCCACCTCCCCAACCAGAAACGTGCCCTTGGTGGCTGAGGAGATTAGCATCAGCTCTCTCCCTTGCTGGGGGTGGGAGGGGTAGACATTTCAAACAGAGAATGTACACCCAAGAGCGTGGTATGTTAAGTCACCAGATTCAGAAGCCAGGATGGATTGGGAAAGCCCTGTATGTGGCACCTAGATTTCACTACCCACCTCTGAAGAAGTGACTTAGGAGCTGAGCGAATTATCAGGGGCGTCATGGACATCCTACACCTGCCTGCACTGCGCCATGACTCCCAGGAAACACTGTGTTCCTTTTGAGTAACAAAGAGGAGGGGGCAGGCTGACAGGTTGCCGAGCAGCAGCCAGTGATGGGGACAGGAAGCCAAGGACAAGACCAGGATACCAGAGAGATCCGAGGCCCGCTGGTGAGACACCGATGCTCTCAGACCCGAGACCCCCTCCCCAATTGCGGCTCCCAGAAGGCAGCAGGCCACTGCCCCTCCACCTGGTTCCTCTAAGTGATGATGGGTGCAGGTGCCAGAACCTTCTGACTGTGGCTGTGCCAGGGGAAGGCAGGGCTGTTGGCTCTCAGTGGAGAGTAGCAAGCATCACTTGCAAGGCTGAGGCTTGGGCTCCACAGCTAAGAGAAAGGGCCATGTCCCAGGGCAGATGTCAGGATAAGGCTTATGGCCTGGTCCAGTTGTTCCTGTTAGCATTCCCACAACCATAATCTAAAGATTTGACCACGTAACTAAGAGGAAAGAAGATTTATTTTCCTAGTGTTTTGGGTGCAGTCCAAGTGAGGCCAGGGACCGTGGATCTCAGGTCATGGCAGCAGAAAGTGGAGATAGGAGCATGGAGCTGGGCTCCTCACATCACGCAGGCCGGAAACAAGAAGGCCAGCAGAGGGAGGAAGAATCATAGATACCCCCAAGGCTGCACCCCAGGCACCCAGCTCTTCCAGTCCCACCCTACCAGCCCAGGCCACCACCCATTTACAATGAATTTATCCACTGCTGGAATTACAGCCCTCCCGTCTCAATTACATCAGCTCCAAATGTGAATAAATGAGCTCTTTAGGGGATGTTTTATATCTAACTATAACCAGTAATAAGAGGAGCCAGCAGCCCTGAGCCTGGTGGGGCAAGCCATACCCCTCAAGAGATCCTGAAACAAAGGGCGTACCTCACAGGGCAGCGGGCAGCGGACTGCACTGGCATCCTCTGGGGCCTGTTTAGGAATATGCGCTTCTAACAAGCTCCCGGGCGGTGCTGGTCCACGCTGCCTTAGAGGACCGCTGTGGCAGAGGCTTTCTCTCCCTCATGCAGTGTGCCTCCGCCTCTCCCCAGGAACCTGAGATCATTTTATCTCACCCTCCTCTCTCATTACATCACCCTGGAGTGGTGGATTTGTGTCATAATCCATATACATGGTACACAACCCTATGGAGAATTTAACTGACCAATGAAACCCCCAAATTCCATTCCCAATCTTTCTTACTTATTTGCTTTAGGAAAGTAGGCCCTAATTGGCCATTAAGGAAGTGTGGTGCCGTTTACTTTATTGGTCCCTGGATTTATCTAGAAGGCTCTCCAAGTTCAATGGAATGAGAGGCTCTCGTTCAATGTCACACCACATTTAACTAACCGTTTCGTCTCTCCCCAGGCCTCAAGGAGCCACGGTATTTATTAGCGCATTCTGATCCCTGGGAGACAGATTAATAAGAAGCGGTGTCAGGTTTGTATGACAAAATAAGTCAATAAAGAGAAATGCGCACTGACATTATGTGTCCTGGGCCGCGGATGGTACAATACACGTTCGTGTTGTCACAGAGAAAAATTGCCTAGGAAGGGAAACCCCGAGTGCTGCATGCTGTTATTAATCAGACATTCGAGGCCTCAGTTAGTTTTCTGCGTGTGCATGAGTGTGTATGTGTGTGCAAGCATAGGGATGTGTTTAGGAATGTGTTTGGGTATTTCTGTTTGGGGGTGAATTTGTACTCTTTTTTAACTGAGAGTAGTGAATGGTTTTGAATGTGAGCTTCCGCCCTGCTGTCTAATGACACACAGAGTTTCTGCTTGGCAATGCCAGGGTTTTGTGGGGCAAGCTTTGGTTACCAGGCCAAAGCAACTGGATGATATGAAAACCAATGACCATGGTTGCATTCCAATAAAACTTTACTTTAAATAGCAGGGCCAAACCTTTGGCCCAGAAAAATGGAACCGTGAAGAGCCCCTATCTCTCTGTGTTCTCAGGGGCACCCTTTCCTATTACCACTGCTGTCCAATGGGAACCCGTTCTGACCTTGTACCTCTGGAAGTAATGGGAAATGGGTTTTGTGGGTACACTATTTGCCACTAGAGACCCTTCCCGGCAAATTCATAACATATAATGTGTGTATAAAAGTATATATAAATAAATATAAGTATAAAATATAAATAAGTATAAAATATAAATAAGTATAAAAGTATGTATAATAAAATTTGTGCATTGGAATTAGATATATACTTTCTGCAGTTAGAAATCCTTCCTGGAAGATTCATACACATATGATATGTGTGTATAAAAGTAAGTGCATTGCAATTTTTTATCATTGTGAGGCTGAAAGTCATACAAGCAAACATTCCTAATGTCCTGGTGTGTTTCCCTTCAGGTCCCACCTGACTACACACCCTCTCATACACAGCAGTGAGATGGGTAGGGAGACCTCCATACATAAGCATAGCATAGTTTGACCTGTTTCTATTTTTTAAATACAGTTTCACATCGTCAAGTAGCTCAGAGTTGTAGGGTCAGGCTTTGTTCTAATTTAAGTGTGTGGGGGTCTTCCTTTTGGAAGGTCTGTTGACTCCTATTGGAGAATCAGCACCTTCAGATCTGGGCACATTCATGTGTTTGTAATACAAGGCAGTCCCTGATTCTTCTTTTTTTAATTTTTGTGGTTTTTTTTTTTTAAATTAAACTGTTTGAGTAAAACTTAATTGTGTTGAAAGGAGATTAGTGTTACAATTTAATAATAACTAGAGGAAAGGGCTTTCATTATGACTAGGGGACTCTGGAACTCAAACAGTGATGGAGTTAATTAGATGGTAAGAGCAAAGGGCCTGTTTTGCTAATCCTGTACCCAGAATGAGATGTGGTGGGAACACTGGCCTACTGGCATCATGGAACCTCACCAGAACACAACACCTATGTTTCCAACCTTGGGAAAGTTAAGCACTCCTACAGAAGTCAGAGCTATCTTTTGTGTGCTAATCATGGGTTATTAACCATGCCTCAAAGCCAGATTATTAGCCTCTCATTGTGTGCACAAATAGAAATGCCTCTACCCCAAACCAGTCTCAAAATCAGGTTCTGGTGACAGTGTTCATGGCTGTCTAATCAAAACCTGACCCTTCTATGATTAAAGGGTTGATTCAGTGGGGTGAAGGAGGAAGATGTGAAGGTTCAGGTGTGGAAGTTAACAAAAGCTCCATCTTGAAGTCCTTATGTGTGGGACATAAAAGGTTCCCAGTTTTCCCTGGACTTCTTGTGTTTAGCACTGAAAACCCTGTATTGAGAATCTGCAAACCTGACTGTAAAGCAGAGAGTTCCTCATCCCAAGAACTCTCTTCCTTCGTTCCCTGGAGCAGATGGTTCCCCTATTTATGTTACATGCTCCAGTACAAAGCACTTATGCAGTACCAACTGTGTACTAGAACAATGGTCACCGGCCTTCTTCCTGCACTCTCACCAATGAAGTCTATACCTTTCAGCATCAATTGATCGTTTGCAGGTGCAAGGTGTGCACAGGAGCAGAAGGAAACCCGCTGGGGAGAGAGTGTGCGAGGCGAGGCGAGGGACGGGCTTCTCGTTGTCCTGAGGGTCAGAGCTGCTGTATGTCTGTGCTCTTGAGAAAATAGGACCAGGAGGACATCAGCAGGGATTGGATGCAGGTGCTGACACAGGTGCTGTGGACAGGGTGATTGCATGAGCTTTCCAGGGCCTCCTCCAGGGTGAAGAGAGGGACGGAGAGGGTTCTTGGAGTGGCCTTTCCATGAAGAGGTGGGTGATAA
>NC_137805.1:23081638-23091638 GCF_963383645.1 Muscardinus avellanarius | reverse complement strand
TACTTTGCCAAAGAGCCAGTAGGATCCCAAACAATGGGTGCCAGTGGAGACAAAGGAGGCTTTCCCCTGTGCGCCTCCATCAGGCCGGGTGACCTCCCACCGCTGCAGGTGCACCAGCGTGATCGGTGAGTGTACTCTACATGGTCCTTTGCCAGTCTAATTGCCTGGTCATTACAGAGGATGAGAGAATTATGCAGACACCCAGACACATCCCTTTCAGGATATATGGCCCATCTGCCGCCGGTGGCCAGCTTGATGGCAGTGCCGAACGCCATTTTGAATATTAATATCTACCCCCAACTTCCAACACATTATAATTCAGCAGTGCTCGGCGGTGCTGCTGCCTCTCCAGCCAAATGACATTTGTCACACTCAAGTAGGAACAATTATTAATAATTTTCATTTCATTAGAAGCACTACAATAAAATGTCAACAGCCTTAAAAGTGCATCAGAAGTGTACAAATTAATTTTGATTTTCTGAAGTGTAATTATTTTTGTAAGTACTAGACTGTGTAATCACTTTGGGCGTTATTACTTGTGCAATCAATTATACTTAAATGCACTTATCTGTTTTCAAACATGATTTTCGGAGGTCACCTGTTGGCTATGCTTTTGCTATTATAATAGGAAGAGGCTGTAATTCACATTGGACAAGTAGCAGCCACAGGGTGGGTGAGGCAGTGATAAGATAAACGGGGTGTAAGAGCCAAGGGTGTTTGGAAGAGATGAGTCCCTCCTCTGTAGATGTTTGGGGCTTAGTTCCTTCCACTTTGATTCTGGCTGGGGTACAGTGACTAAAAATCACTTTCACTGTGAAGAAAACATAGAAGAGAGCTCTTATGCACCTTGGAGTGTGCATGCCACGCAGTTGGGTTCTGCCATGTGACTTTCCAAGTTGCGGGTTGTGCGCCATTGAGTTAATCACCTCAGGGTGGCTGCAGGACACTCCTACATGGAGTTCCAGCCGTGGCCCTTCCAGGAGGCACATGGCCCTGTCCACCATTGACCTTTACTCCAGAGCCCGGGGCCAAGTAGGTACTCAAAGCATGTTTGTTGATAAAAAGTATTGCCATGAAAATCCAACAGTAAAATGTAGACATCCCACTGGTTGTTAGCAAGTTTATCTTACTCAAAGTAGAATTAATAATGATCATCTCAATCTTAGAAAAATGTATGGATTCCTTTTATTTTGGCCAGAAAGAGAGCCACACTTCATAAACACCTGAAGAGATTCCACACATCACTAATAAATAAATGGGAGATAAAATGTAAAATAAGTGGCTTTATTGCACGTAGAAAAGCAGAAAAAATCGCTAACATTGAGAAACAGTGAATGGGGATGGGGATATGGACACTTTGGATCCCATTGACATGTGGTAAGCTTAAATTGCTCAGCCTTTCTGAAGAATGCCTTAGCCAAATATATCAAAATTAAAGAAAGAAATACATGCAACTCTGACCAAAGAATCCCACTCTTGGTATTTAAGTTGCAGACATAGCAGGTAAAGGTTACTACGCAATGGGCTCTCACTGTTGCTCAGCACACAACCAGGCGTGAATATCCACCCATAGGATGCTAAACGGGCCGTGGTGGACTCACAGAAATCCTCTATGGCCACTCAGAGGAATGTCATAAACTGACACACGAACTGCTCCAAGATCCAGTGGTAAGGGACAGCGCCAAGCTGCCATCCAACGCGTAGAGCATGCTTGCAGTTTTTAAAATAGCAAACTAGATTGCATAAAGCATAAGTCTGAAAGGAGGATGTCTGAGGGGTACGGACCAATTGTGAAGCAAATAGAGAGAGGCATGAGTCGATGCCTCAGGGCGAGGGGGCTCCATAGACAGCAATGCGGTTTCTTAATTTCACGTATTACAAGTGCTGCTGGAGGTGTGTGTGCTTTTATTTTGCATGTGTAAGAATTTAAAATAAAGGAAGTCATTGGGCGTGGTGGTGCACATTTGTAATCTCAGCATTTGGGAGGCTGAGACTGGAGGATCGAAGTTTTTGGCCGGCCTCGGCTACTTAGTAAGGTGCTCCGCAACTCAGTGAGACTCTCTTTCAAAATAGAAATTAAAAAATAAGGCTGGGGGGTCTAGCTCGGAGGTAGAATGCCCTGGATTCCTCCCCGTTACTGCAAAATAATAATAACAATAACAACAATAATAATAACAACAACAATAACAAAAATGGATTAAGTGCATTTAAAATCAGCAAAGCCATCAAACCAGATCAGTAAGTGGAGAGTCAACCCCTTCTGATCTCCACATGTGTTTCTGGGCTTGCTACTTAATACGCCACTGGCTGGGCTTGGTCAACGCATGGACCAGCATAGATGGAAGCCCTTTTGAAAGGGGATCCGCAGGTCCACAGCATCTATACGTAATATCGTTGTCTCAAACTCGGACTTTATTGACAGCTTCCAGTCATATGAATGATATCTCTGATAAGCAGGGCCCTTGTTATTAATTTCCAAAAAAAAAAAAAAAAAACATGGGCAAACCCACAAAATGATGGCCTTGTCTTCAGAATGGTCTCTTTGGCTGTTAGCTAGCTGGCTGCCAAGATGTTATTAGAGTAAGATGTTGAAATCCCAGCACCATGGAGATGGGAATAATGACTGGCTCTCTGGGAACCGGAACTGGAGTGGGGGGTCTGTTTTCTTCCTTAGAATCATTTCCTTTTGATGCCCACGAATTAGGGGTCCATCTAAGCTTCTGTGACATTGACTTTGAGCAGGGCATTTTACAACATCTTATTAGCAAGCAAACTTGTAATTATAAGAAAAATGATAAAACCACAAAGTAAAAAAGTAAGCCCCGTTTTTAAAAAAAAATTTAATCTACTGCTTTAAATAAAATAAAACCTTGCATTGACCTGGGAACTTGGTTAATGAGGCATTTGCCAAATTGTTTAGTTTTTATGGCTTGCCAAGTGTGTAATTACTTTGCTTGGCACTTTTTAAAAATGTTATTATAAACTCTTCTTCCAAAGAAAATTATGCAACATAATTATTAACTCTAAAATTACACACACATTTATCCGCTACTATTTGCTTTCATGCTTCAGCTGTCATTTAAACATCGGCTGCCTGATTCGTGCACCTGTTCACAATGAGGCTTTCAATGTGTTTCCACTAATTTCCCATTACATGGTAGAAAGCCAAACACTGGGGAAGATAAAGTAACAAAAACTGGGCTTTAATAGAAAATCAGTCATCATAAAAATGGAGACCCCAGTCACATTCACACAGAAGGGACCATGGGGTCCTGGTTGGTCTTATGTTACTTGTGGTCTACATTATACATTTTCAGCCTCTTTGAATATTATAATGAGAACCAGCACTTCAAATCCAGAAAAACAGAGGTAAGGTTTGTGGTTAGGTTTAGTTCTTGCTTTCTTTTGGAGGGGGCATCTAAGAAGAAAGAGAAAGAAAGAAGAAAAAAAGAAGAATGCCTTTTTAAAAAGTTGTAATGGACAAGCATGGTGGTGGGTGTCTATAATCCCAGTACTCAGGAGGCTGAGACAGAAAGATGGTAGGTTTGAGGCCAGCAACGTAGTGATACCCTGTTTCAGAAAAAATTCAAGAAGACTGGAGGTGTACCTCAGAGATTAAATACCTTGGGTTCAATCCCTAGTACCAAAAAAAAAATGGATAAACCAAAGCAAAATGCCTAAGGAAACTTATTTCTTGAAAATATAAACCTTTATTTAACCCAGACTCTCTTTTACTTTCCATATACAAAGCCTGTGCTTTCTGCTGCTTAGTCAACAATTTGAGGACAAGCCTGGCTCTCTTGAGCACCTGGCCTTCTCTCAATATATGCTCAGCAACTATTTACCAACTGGCTGAAGGATGTGGACTGAACTGTGACACCCTCCAAATTCATATATGGGCATCCTGACCTTCAGTCCCTCGGGCTGTGGGTCTCTGTGAACATGAACCCTTTAAAGAGTGATAAAGGTTGAACAAAGTCCTTCCTGTGGGCTCTCGTCCAGCCTAACTGGTGTTCTTAAATGAAGAGGAGGTTTGGACCAAGACAAACACAGATGGACGACCGTGTGAACATGCAGAAAGAGGCTGGCCATCTCTAAGCCCAGGAGAGCGGCCTCAGGAGGAAGCAGCCCTTCTGACACCTGGATCTTGGCCATCCTGCCTCCAGCAGGGCTAATGCCATTGAACCTTTACCCCAAATTCTAAGACAGAAGAGGAATGGGCCCACGCAGAGCACCACAGTAGAGAATCAGATAGAGAGAGGCCACTTTCTAGATCCTGGAGATGCTGGTTCCCAAGTGCCTGCTGGTCCAGATATGTATCTGGAAGGCTTGGCTTTCTTTATAAGAGGATATGTTGGTGCTGCCTGGCCATGGTAGATAGCTTTTCTGCTGTATCTCCACCCACTGCCATGGACCAAACCTCTCCGAAATGTCAAACTTTCCCAAATGTCAGATTAAAGATTCTGCTGATGATTGCCAGAAAGTTTCATAAACATCGCGCAGAAAAGGATTCTGAAAATGCACAGGTCCACACATGTTGGTGTCCGCTCTCAGGACCTGAGGGCAGCTGGTCTCCTTCTCCTCAAGTCCTGGGCAAGTCTACAGTTTTAGCTGGTTGTCCCCTTGCAGAGAACTGATGGTAGACAAAATTCCAGCTGATACCCAGGAATGTTCCATATAGGAAGAGGTCTGATGTCAAACAGGAAGTCACCACACAGAAGCAGTTCTTTTTCTGAACCTTAAAATGCTGAGCCCCAGTGTACACCACTTAGATAAATAAAAAGAACAAACAGCACTCAGGAGTTTTGGGGCAATGGGCTGCCGACTTTTCTGATCCTATACTTCTTAAATTGATTCTTTTGCTCCCAATTTAGCAATAGAAATGTATATTTATTTCTCCGGGGAGAATACACACGAATAAAGAAGCTATTATTTGTGACAACATAACCTTTCTTTTATTTCCTATGACCTGTAAAAGTTTATCAATACGGACCCACCATGACCAGGCTCTCTGATGATTGCAGAGGTATTATTTTGCTTTTGGGGCTGTTTGCCTCCTTCGCTCTTTTAAGAAAAATCACATGCAAAGCTGCACAGTGCATTCTTAGAAAACACTTTTAGGTTCTGTTTGAAGGAAAGAGTGAGACATATTTTCACTTTTACACCTTCTGTTTCCACATGAAAACATTGACTGCGAAGCCAGGCTTGCAAACAGCTTTCCGTTCAAATAATAAGAAACGCACTGAAGTCCTGCCCGCGATGGCAGCAGGTACGCATCAGATGCACAGCTCAGGTGTTTATCGCCACAGAGAATGTGTGGGAGCCCACTGCATAGAACCAACGCCCTGTGCTACTTCTCATGCTCTGAATGGCTGTTAAAGACGTTTACCAACAATTTATATTAGGATGCTCGCTTAGCACCTACAGAAACACCCAAGGAAGCATCAAGGAGGCTTATCATCCAATTGGTGGTGAAGGTAGTTTGAGATAAAAAGGGAATAAGACCCTCAATCCTTCATTCACAAGGGGCCCACGCTTTTTCTTGGAGGAAGACACGGTCCTTGCTGAAAACCAAGGTGCACATCGGAGCTACTTGGCCACGGGGCTGTGGGACAACCAGCCTCAGGCCTGGCCGCTGGGGGCCCAGGGGACCAGCAGTAAACCTGAGGGTGCATTTGGCTTCCTACATGAAGCTTCCCCCCCCCCCTAGGGTCTAACACGTTAATTTCCAAATTCAGATGAGGCGGTGGGATCTTATGTCAGGCACAACCTCCTTTGGGTTTCCACTGGGCAAGACGAGGTTCTCTTGGACTGGGACTCTCCTGGTCTTCCTTATTCTGTTTCCAGAGCTCACCACGTAGGGGAAGATCACGGTGCTGATTGGACTCTAGTAGGACTGCGGCCCTGGAAACATCTTGCATCACGTGGCATAACGCTCCTCCATCGTGACGTCTAGTTCAAGTAGGCGCAAAAAGGTGTGTCACTCCCTGCACTCCACATTCAACAAGGTCCACGTAAAACCCTCTGTCTAAATTAAAGCAACACGTTATGTCATGGACTTATTCTAGAAAAATTGTTTTGGAAGGGGGCACATGGGATTAACCCAGGGACATTCTACCTTTGAGCTATGCTCTCTGGTCTTTTTCATTTATTTTTTAATTTTTGAAACAGGGTCCCTCTAGGTTGCTAAGGATCTAGCTAAGTGGCTGAAGCTGGCCTCAAACCTGCGGTCCTCCTGCCTCAACCTCCCATGTAGTGGGATTAGCCGTGTGCATACCATGCCTGACTTGGGAAAACATTTTTAAAGCAGCAGAATGCACCTGGGATTGGACATGAGGACTAGTGAGAAGCTGGTTGCTCCAGGAGCAGCTGTAGGTGTTACGTCTCAAAGGCCATGTTCCCCTAAACATTCCTGACCCCCTGTGGGGAGGCCAGGATGTGCAGGTGAGACAGCACACCTGCCCTCCTGCCAAGACCCTCTCCTGTAAGAGGGGCCATCCCGGGATGATAACCAACCATCAAGGAGTCAGACCTCAAGCACCGCTACCCTCAAGGCTCCACGCACGGAAGAGATGGTCGGAACAAGGGAAAGCCGGCCCGGTGCCACAGGCCCCCCAGGCAGACAGGTGTGCTGTGGGCAGGTGCTGGGTGTCTGAGCCAGAGAGGGGCGTCAGAAGAATCCTCACCTCCTGGTCCTGAAAAGAGCCGTGTCGTCTCTGGACCCCTGAGTGAGGACCTGCGGGTTGCTCGGCCGCCAGCTGGCTCCCCTTTGTGTGTTCATCTCTTTGCTTCTCGTCATTTTCAAAGCGCCAGTCATTAGCACCAGCTCAGAGCGGGCTCCTGCCATGGAGTCCACACTGGACCAGGATGTGGGAGGCAGCGCGGCTACTCACACTTGTGGGTAAGTTGTTTAATCCCACACACCCTCTGCGCAGTGGGAGTCAGACTTTCCAATTAGCACGAGCTTTTCTTCTCCCGCTTAACTATTTCCCTCCTGCCTGGCTCCGTCCCTTTCGTGGGCAGTGACATATAGTCCAGGGGGAGGGGCAGCGCGTGGGGCAGCTGGAGGATGCTGCTGAGCAGCGCCTGGCCTCCCGGCCCCCACGGCTGGTCTGTGAAGCCCAGTGGCACATGGCCAGCTTCCTCTTGGCTCACAAGAGGCTGGCAGTCCTCCCTTCTGTCCACCTCGGTTCCCACCCGGTTGTAACTGTTCAGCGCTGGCTGGATGGCTCACCTTACACTTTCCTGACCCCAGATCACTTCTCCCAGCTCCCCTGGAGCCCCCGAGGGAAATTTGACCCTCCTGTGCCTCACCCTGCTACGCTGAAAACTGAATGCAGGTGCGGTCACCTCTGTAGGGAGAGGGGGCACCTGCCAAGTGGTATTCTCACAGAACTCTAAAGAGAAATCACGTGCCCGCCGCCGCTGAGGCAGCTGGGTTTGGGAGTAAATATCGTGGATTTGCGTTCTTACTCACTAGGGTCTGGATATCTGAGGGCCGACCCAGTTTCCTTTCTAAAGCCTCCACATCCTGGCCTGCAGGCTAAGGATGGGGGAGAGCAGCCTGTGTCCCCTGCGGGATGTCCTGCACCTGGGACAGCAGTGAGTGACTCCCCAGGCAAGCCCAAGTCCTGGCCTCCACGTTAACAAAACCTCAAGTCTCCTGGTGGACAACGGGGAGGAAGATGGCGAGCACCCCACTGCTGCGCTGGTAAGATCCAAGGTGCTTCAGGAGCGCACCACAGCTGGTGGGTACCCGGGACTGTCTGCTATAGGCTGGGTACAGTGATGGGAAAATTGCAATGCACAATTACATTTGTCTAATTCTGACCAAATTTACAGTCAGGGAAAAAAAGATCAGAGGAACTGTGTTTCCTGCCCGGGGTAGAGTAATCTGTCTTAATTTTAATTTGTAGTTTGATGTGTTATCTTCAAATTAAGCTGTAACTAACTCAATGGACGTGCGTATATTCTCTATTGGACATACAGGTATATTCTTAGAGATACAGGCATATTCAAATTGGCAGCCTGCGATGATTATATTGATGTGTAGAACAAAGAAGAAATTTTAAAAATCAGTGGATTTCCAAAACTAATAATAAAGTTCAACCTGCATCATAAAAGAACCCCATCACCATATCAGCAGGTCCACTGCTTCTTACTGACTGTGTAATAAATCACCCTCAAACATGAAAAGCCAGAGCAGGCAAGCGTTGTGATCTCACAGTCCCTGAAGGTCAGAGCAGTGGAGGGAGCTGATTCCCACTGAGGCCAAAGAGGTAGCAACCAGCTCTCCCCAGGGCCTCGGTCAGTGGCAGAGCTGACTGGGCCTGGTGGATCCATCCACTCGCAAGACAGTGCTGCACCTGGACATGGACCCAAGGCCGTGGTTTCTCAGCCTGGGCCTTTGCACATGACCACAGCCTGGAGGCCAGCCTGGTCTCATAGACTATCAGAGAGACAGAGCAAGGGGAAACTGGGATCGAAGTCACCCCACTTCTGCGCTATTGCTCCGTTCCTTAGCGAGAAGGCAGTGAGCCCAGCTCTCGCTGCAGGAAGAATAAGCCTCCATCTTTTGAACAGACACTGCTGGAGAGCATGTTGATGTTTCTAAGCTCCCACCACACCGGCCTCTCTCTCTTTCCAGGCCTGCATCGCCAGGCACCTGCTGCGTACCCTGGGGCCAGAGAGGCTCCTGCTGTGGATTGGCTGCAGCTTCAGGCAGCGCCAACATAGGCTGCACGTGGCCCCAGAAGGATCACCAGGCCGGAGAGCTGCCTGCCAGGCATGGCTTCCCTCATCTGTCTAGAAAAGCCATATTTTGAAATGACTAAAGTCATGATGTATACTCACAAACGTATCGAAGTCAATCGCTAAGCCAGACATGGGAATGAGGGAGGGGGAGGAAATGGAGAGGGAACTGGGGAAGGGCCAATTGGGTGATATGTGCATGTCTGTCTGTGCCATCTTGTACTCCACCAAGATGTATGACTACAATGCACCAATAAAAAATAAACGTGTTGCAGAATTTATCTAGGGGAAGGCATGCGGTTTGAAATGCCAAGAGATGTCCTGGCATGGTGGCGCACACTTGTCATCTCAGGACTTGGGAGGCTGAGACAGGATTATTGCAAGTTCAAGGGCAGCCTCAGCAATTTAGTGAGGCCTTGCACGTCTTGTGAGACCTTCAGCAACTCAGCAAGACTCTTTTTCCATATAAAAATAAAATAGCGCTGGGGATGTAGCTCAGAAATTGAATGCCCCTAGTACCAAAAATAAAAACAAAAGCCCAGAAATGCCAAGGGACATTTGATAGTAGAAATGGCCTCCGATGGTCTTCAACCAAGACAAGTATATAATTTATACTTTATTAGTGATTTTTTAGGTTTTTGTGAAGTTTTTCCCAAAAATGCACCCTGTCTTTGACTTTGAGTCCTTTCCAGGATGGTGGTCTTCTTTTCAGCTACAGATATTTGGGGCACGGGTGATCTTGCATCCGGTCCTGCGATCTTACCTCACAGCCTTTGCTTAAACACTGCCTCTTCAGAAAACGCCCGCTCAGACCTCACTGCCAATCAGTTCAATTGTAGGTAGTTGTACTATTTTATTTTATTTAACACGCTGTGATCATGTGATTTTTGCTTGTCTACATCTTGTTGTCTACATAAGCGCACATGCACACATGCACATTTGCATGTGTGTGCACACATCTGTATATTCAAGTATTTTCACAGAGCATAAATCAGAAGAAAGTGAGGGGCAGGGCGGAGTCTGTACAGACCCTGTCAGCTCCAATTACTTCCCAGAACTTTCCGCTAAAGGATGATAAAATTCTGCATCTCTGTGAGCGCGCAGAATGGTTAATTCTCAGGCAAGCAGTTTAGATGAATTTTAGATGAGAAATTGAATTTTTGGCAGCACAGCAGGAAAATCAGCGCTTTGGTGGAGTTGAGAATGGCGGTCTGTGGTTCGTGCTCCTGTGTTTGGTGCGTGGCTTCTG
>NC_137805.1:23037610-23081438 GCF_963383645.1 Muscardinus avellanarius | reverse complement strand
TTGAGGTCGGTCCCAAGGTCTGCTTCAGTGTCCCTTACCCTGGCATTCCTTACCCTTCAAGTCTAGTCCTCAGACTCCCTGATTCCACTCCACTGTGGATGTTCAAACTCCTCCCAAGTTCCTAACGCCTTACATTCCCATAGCCAAGTCTGAGGAGACCCTCACTTCCTCAGCACACAAACTGTGTCGACACTCCACCCGAGGCCCTCTCAAACTACTGTGCCACGGCTTCTCCTGTTCAAAGCCTTGAACTCAGCCCAGCATCCCCTCTCTCTTGCCTTTGGTCCTTGGCTCCTTCTCAAAGCCACAGGGCGGGATTCCTCAAGGACCTTGGCCTTCTGCTCTGGCCTGCACCTCTTTGGCTGGGGAGTGGGATGAAGACACACCTGGGAAGAGAACAGATAGGTTAATGGACTTGTGGGGTGGTAAGGTAGGCAGGTTGGGTGTGGCTAGAGGAAGTGGGTCACTGGAGTATGGCCTTGGGGACTACATATGTTATATTCTCATTCTCTCTCTCTCTCTCTCCCTCTCTCTCTCATTCTCTCTCTCTCTCTCTCTCTCTCTCTCTCTCTCTCTCTCTCTCTCTCTCTCTCTCCTTCCCACAGCCTTGTCCTGAGCTCTGCAGATGTGACCTGGCCTACATGGATTGAAACCTCTCAAACTGTAAGCAGGTGAATCCTGCTTCCTCTAGGTTGCGGTCATCATGCACTTGGCATCACAGCAGTTCGAATGCCAACAGAAACATGTGTGCATCTGTCAGGAGTCTTTGTGCTGGAAGCAGAAGAAAATCAAACCCAGATCAGCCTCATGGTAAAGAGAGCCGTGGCACTCGAGACCTACTGCAGCTCGCGTCAAGCCCTTGGCTCCTGGTGCTCCACCTCTGCTGGGACAGCTGTGTCCCCACCGGGCTCCCCCAGGAGTGCCAACAGGGCACACTGCCCCTGTGTTCAGAAGAGCAGCACCTCCTTGGGCATCCCATGCAGCTCTCTCCGCTTAGTCCAGAGGTCTCTCTGGTGTGACTGGCATGGGCCACTTTACCTCCTACCTAGTCACTACACGTAGGGGGCAGAGTCCATCAATCTGGGACTCCACACCCAGTTCCAAGAGTGGGATGAACTTTTTGTGGTCAGTGTGAGCTGAAGGTGCAGGAGGGCAGACTCCTTGGAGGGAACTTGGGAATCAGTTAGTGGCAAGATCAGGAAACGCTGAAAGCGATTCGAAGTTCGCACATTCTGATGCTGAGACAACTTTAAATCCTCAGAAGGTCTAAATTCCCTCAAGCAACTTTACTGCAAATTGCTGCTTCAGCTCCAGCTACAGAATAAAACTTCCTCCTGACCCAGGAGCACCTCTAGACTATCTCAGACTAAAGAATTTAAACTTAAGTCTCCCAACCCTCAGAAAAAGCCACTGGCCTCCCTTAACTACAGCATCACAAAGAGAACAGTCAGGGGATGGGTAAAGCCTGCCAGAGTGCTGTCGTCGGCAGAATCCCAGCCGCCCATCTCCCCCGGCCGCCTGTGCTGGACTCTTATCCGCTTGTCTTGAAGAGCCTGACAAGTCCTACCCGGTCCAGCAGCTCCCGCCGCTGCAGTGCTCGTTGACCTGGAATATTCCTCTTTTGTGTGCTACTCTAGCAAAAACTCTCTTGAAGTCCAAGTAAATTATAGCCGGTCTTTCTGCTGTTGACTCTTGTACAGTTTCCTTGAAAAATCCTATCAGATCAACCAAGCGAGGTTTTTCTCTGGTGAGCCGGCACTGGCTACCTGTAATTAAGCCCTGCCCCTGCCTGGCATGGGGAATGTCTGTTCTGCTCGGGCTCCCTCTGAAGCTGCGGTGAAGCCGAGCAAGCCCGGGATGAGGCAGAGGCATCTGTGGCTCATGCTCCAAGGATCAGCCCGGGAGCCCTCAGCCTCTTCTTCACGGTATGTTTTTATCAGGCCTGAGAAAGAGCATCCTCGGAGACCCTGGTTTGGTTGAGTGCGTGGAAAGCTTGTGAGGTTTGAAAGCTGAGGTTGTAAGTCCAAATCCCACCCCTACCTCTTAGGAACTTTCTCGCCTTGGGCAAATGACCAAGCACCTCCAAGCCTGTTACCTGTCTCTCGAATGCCAGGACAGCAACATCTGCTTTGCCTGTTGTTCGGTAATTAAGTGAGTTCAGGAAGTTTGGCCAAGGGGTCTGGTCAGCAGCAGGCCACAGACCAGGCAAGAAATCATTAGTTACCTGCTTAAGCAAGTTAAGCATGAGCTACTTGCTTCTGCAAGCTTGTGTTTCCCTGGACAATTCTGATATCCCCCTATAACTTTCTGCACTGTAAGGAACTAAAAATTCCACCCCTCCCCATTTTAAATCAAGCTTAACTGTGAGCACATTTATTCTGATTTACTAATCTTTTGTTAATCTGCATGTTTTTCTAGGGAAAAACTGCCCTTGGCCCCCTGCTCTCTCTCTCTCCACACCACTCACCTTCAGGGGAGATCAGGGGTCACTTGGGGTGAATTTCAATGGCAGAGATCTTGGCTAGCATTCCCATGGCCCTGGGTCCCTCCCCAGCTCCCAAACCCAAAGGGTTTCTGATACATGAGTTTGGAAAAGGACCTGGTTAAGTCAGTCCCTCTAGATTGAGAACTGGCTTCTCTGCAGTAAGCAAGATCTGTTTAGTCCAAGTGCACCGATCATCTCCGCCTCTGCTCCTTGTTCCAGAGTAATTGCCACTGGCACCTTTCTTCCCTTGCCAGGTGTCCCCTTGCATGGGGGCTCCAGGCACCCTGGGTTTGGCCAGGCAATCGGCATGCCTGCCTCTGGCACAGGGCTGCTATTCTCCAGCTGTGCCTGGCTACTTGCCTACTGGACTCCTGGAGGGAAGGTGGTCTTTTTATCTCTACCTACCTGGCTCCCGTGTAGCTCCTTGCTGGCTTAGGACCAGGTAGGAAGAGAAAGCAAACAGCACCACCACCCATCTGGAATTCACACCCCCAGACCTGCCCTACACATGGGCTTGGTGCTGCACCAAGCCAGGCTGCAAGAAGCATTGTTTGTTTTGTTTTGAGGTGTGAGTGTGTGTGTGTGTGTGTGTGTGTGTGTGTGTGTGTGTGTCTCTCATGGCTCTGCCTAAAACCTTGAAAACATTTATAATTGAATCTATCACTAAAATGTACTTAAACTGGGTTATAGGGTGTCAAGAAATTATTTTAAAATGATCCCCACAGTGATAATTTTGGAAAGTGATAAACCCAACTGTTAGACAAACGCTCACCTTGTAGTGTATAAAATGCAGGTTCATAAACACACACAGGAAGTGTGTGATGGATGCGTGTGTAGATTGATGGGGGGTGCTTCCCATCTTCTCCTTCAGCTTCCTCGCCCTCTGTCCTCACACCCGCTGTGATGTTCACACATACCCTTTTTGAAGTCTAACAACAGTTCTTAATTATGTTGTGAGTCAGCTGTCCTTGCAGGAATGGTGTTATGGTTTGCATCGGCAGTTCCCCAGAAGCTCCCATATGATAGGCCTGGTCCCCAATATGTCAGTGTCCAGAGATGGGGCTGTTAGGAAACCACTGGATCATGAGGGTTCTGATGTCATCAGTGAATTATAGATCAGTCAGCTGAGTGGACTACCAAAAGGTGATGGAAACCAGAGACAGATGGGGCATGGATGGAGGGAGCAAGTCACTGGGGGTAGGGGTACACTCTTGGAGACTATATCTCCTCTCTCTCTCTGTCTCTCTCTCTCCCTCCCTCCCTCCCCCTCCCCCTCCTCTCTCTTTTGCAAGCAATACCTGGCATGCTTTCTTACACACAAGCAAAGCAACAGCTAGCACTCTCTCTTGCAATAGCTCTCTCTCTCATGCAAATAATATTTAGAATTCTCTCTCTTTGTCTCTCTTGCAATAGCTCTTTCTCTCTTGCAAGCAACAGCTAGCATTCTCTCTCTCTTTCTCTCTGGCAAGCAATAGCTAGCATTCTCTCTCTCTTTCTTGCATTCTCTCTCCCTCCTTTTCTGCTTCCTGGCTGCCAGGAGCTGAGCAGCTCTCATCACCACACCTCCCTTGCATGCTGTTCCACCTCACCTTAGACCCAAAGCAAAGGAGCCAGCTGACCACAGGCTGAAACCTCTGACACCATGAACCAACACAAGTCCTTCTTCTTTCAAGTGGTTTATGTCAGATATTTTGGTCACAGTGACAAAAAAGTGTCCAGCCAAGTGGGCTCCGTTAGTACCTGACACTGAAGACACAGATATGCTTCCCTGAGACAAAATGATGTGCTGATTCATTACAGCCTGAGCACCAACTGTTCATTCAATATAGTGCAAGAGAAAGAAAGAAGGAAAAATGTTCGGCATTGGAAACAACTCTAAGGACGCCTCAGCATGTAAAAATTTTGCCGCATGTGGCACGATCTTGGCTTGCGAGGCAGCAGCCAGACCTTGCTTGTGGAACAGAAGCGCAGATTATTTATAGATTGCCGGCATTGTTCATTGTCACGGGAAGCATTCCTACTCCGTGGTGGGATTATTGCACTCCTTGTTGATTAAAGGCCCAAGACATCATCTCAGCATTATCATATCAGTCAGGCGGAGCTGGCTTCATAGAGTAATTCAGTTACTGTCAGATTTGCAATTGTAAATATTTTGAGAAAGAATCAGCGGAGATGAATGGCACCATCTTTCATTATCTGCGTGAACTAATGTGTCCTGAGCTACAGAACAAAGTCGACGGTGGTACGAGGAGGCCAAGAGAAATGCTGCATGTCTCTCTCGTTCTCCAGAAGCATAGCCTGCCAGGTGCCCCAGCCCAGCCCAGTCACCACCTACAGGACACCCACGCCCACAGCATCGCGGCTTCTCCTCGCCTGGCTCTGGCTGCACCTTGCCACCGGGTGTGCTCCTTACTACTGGAGTCCATTGCTGCCAGGCCCTTTAAGTTGAGCAAGTAGAGACATATTTCTTTTTAGGTCATGAGTTGAGACTGATAACTCCCATTTAAATTAAATACCATAAGCTCTTACTCAATTTCCCCCATTGTACTGGGCGTGATGGTGGCCATTGTCTGCAATCCTAGTACTTGGGAGGCTGAGACAGAAGGATCACAGGTTTGTGGGCAGCCTTGGCAATTTAGTGAAGATCTCCATTACTTAGTGATATCTTGTTTCAAAATAAAGAATAAAATATAGAGGAGGTGTGGCTTAGAGGTAGACTTACCCTGGGTTCCATCCCCAGTACAGCAAAAATATAAAAATAAACATAAAAAATAATAATAGATTAGAAAAAGGCCCAGGTTGCATCTCAGCAGTAGAATGACCCTGCGTTTAATCCCCAGTACCACACAAAAAAAATCACCCATTGTAGTGTGTGTGTGTGTGTGTGTACAACTTAAGTAATTTAGAGAGACTTCCAACAACCTAGAGAGATCTTGTTTCAAAACAAAAAAATAAAAAGGGCTAGGATGCAGTTCAGATTAGAATGAGTTTAATTCCCAGGAACAACACACACACACACACACACACACACACACACACACACAAGCACTTCTAATCTTATTTTTCTGATATTTCATTCAGCAAAAATGGGTAAATATTTACTTGTACAGGATCAACACCACCACTTTAAAATGTAAATGAATACGACATTAAAATATTACTCAGCTAGATAAAAATATATTTTATAGTCAACATGAAATATAAGTATAATTGAATCATTAACTCTACCTAAAACGTATATGTGTGGGTAGATCCATTTCTATGTCTATATCTATCTATTAATTTATTTTCCCATTGGGCCACTTAGAAATGTAAAGTTAAAACTTTAAAATCTCCCATGCCTCTTGTTCTGGAAAATTGTCTTCTAAACTTAGAGTCTAAGAATTAATTATAGAATGCAACATGTACAAAGATTTATGTTAAAATATGTTTACTATATTATTATCTACAAATAAATGGAAACAACTCCAATTTTTTTTTACTAAGAAATTGGTTAAATACCTGATAGTGTTATAATTAAATATTACACTATAGGTCATAAGAAATAATATAGCTAGAGGAAAATGGGTAACAGGAGGACTCTAGATGAAGAAGGAGATTCTACAGAGGAGCAAATAAGGCGACCTAACTGAGGGGAAGGGAGGGGGAAGAGGGAAACTCTAAAGAACATGATGGACTTAAACACATCAAAGTCAATCACTAAGCCAAGCATGGGAAGGAGGGATGGGGAGGGAATGGGGTGAGGTATTGGGTAAGAGCTGACTGGGTGATTGTACATGTATGTCTCCACCATCTTTTATCCCATTAAGATGTATGACTACAATGCACCAATAAAATTATAAAAAATAAAAATAATATAGGAAATATGTATTACATTGAAAATGAAATTTTAATTTTGTATAAACTAAAAGCAATTATGAAACTACACTGGTAGGATAATTCATTCTAATCTCAAGTTTCAAGAAAACCTACAGGAGATAGGGTTATGGGGGTTCTTTTTTTGATAGGGTTATGGTGGCTTTTTATTTAACTGTTTGGGATTTCTGTATATCCAAATATTTGTATTCAAGAGAAAAGTATGAAATTTCAGAACAAGCTCAGAGGCATGCACTTTAAACAGAATCAACCTCCTCACTCATCAGACTTCTCCAGGGGTGGCATGCCCGTGGCTGGCTTTCACTTGTTTACCCCAAGGAAGACCCCTAGGGTGGAGCAGGAAGGGGTGGGAGAAATGAGCAGGAGGAGGCATGGCCTCAGAGAAAATCAAGAGTAGATTACTAATCCTCTGAGCCACCTGGGCTTGGCCTTCTTTATCTTTTGCAATATGTGTGTAGGTGTTGCTTAGTGGGAGCTGCAGGCAGATTTGAAGCTCATATTTTTTACTTCAGGGCTGGAGAAAAAGAAAAGCCTGATTCTCTGGCTGCAAGATATGAGCAAATAAAGATTGTAAGAAGGAGTAACATGTGAGAGGGGTCTTTCAAAGGACTGAGAATTGACAAAGTCCTCAAATTGGCCCTAGAACCTGGAATTTCTCTGGGTAAGTCTCTTAGCAAGCTTTCCGGAGCCCAGGAGCCCCGTTTCTGGATTACATGGAGTACAGATCCTGATCTTTGGATCAGCCATGGCCAGAGACCTCTGTTGTGCCTTTTATCTTCCACTGCCTACAGCTTCTACCTCCTCACCATTGCACACAACTTTTGAGCTTTTTTCTCAAACTCACTTTTACACCATCACTGCTTTTACACCATCACCCTGAAATGCCATCTCTGCTTTTTATTTTAGTCCTCGAAACACCCCAGGGAGAAGAGGAAGGACAGATAGCTCCGTATGCTAGGACAGCCCAGACTCACGGCCTCAGTTGATCTCTTGGTAACTCATTGTTCTCACTAAGAAAATGAGAGTATGATAGTTGCCTGGAAGGAGCACTTTAGCCTTGCAAGTAAAGCCACCAACTCCCAGCTCAGTTCTTGGACAAAAGGGATCTACAAATAATACCACCATTGAGCCGGGCATGGTGGCACACGCTTGTCATCCCAGTACTTGGGCGGCGAAGACAGGAGGATAGCAGGTTCGTGGCCAGGCTCAGCTATTTAGTGGGGCCCTCCACAACTTAGTGGGATCCTATTTCAAAATAAAGAATGGAGCCAGGCATGGTGGCACACACTTGCAATCCCAGTACTTGGGAGGATGAGACAGGTGGATTGCGGTTCGCGGCCAGCCTCAGCTACTTAGTGAGCCTCTCTGCAACTCAGTGAGACCCTGTTTCAAAATAAAGACTAAAAATAGGGCAGGGGGTTCTATCCCCAGACCCGCAAAAAAAAAAAAAAATAGAAAAATAGGACTGAGGGTAGAGCTCAGAGGTAGAATACCCCTAGGTTCAATCTCTGGTACCACAAAAAAAGAATAATAATACTTCTATTGCAATCACTATTTCCAGATCAGTGTCCAGTGCACAGCTGAGTATGGCACCCGAGTCTGGAAGAGGAATGTCACTGTATCAACTGTGGATAACTTTTTCCCCTGGTGACCCATGTCACGTATTAATGACTGCTGTACTGGGCCAGCAGGACCATCGTGCTTCCAAACCTCACCTTTAAAGTGTCATTTACAAATATTTGTAAGAAGACTCTGAGCATTCTTGTTTTTGTTACTACCTGAAAGTTTATCCCAGAAAGTGATCTGATGCTCATATCAGACTTATTACATTCCAACTGGCCTTCCAAAACTTTATATATCTGATCTCTAGTTATCCTTTAAGAGTATTAGTGTTCTATCGGGGTGTGATGGCACATACTTGTCATCCTAGTACTCGCGAGGCTGAGACAAAAAGATGGCAGGTTCAAGGCCAGCCTCAGTAACTTAGTGAGACCCTGGTTCAAAATTTTTTTTAAAAAATAGGGCTGGCAGGGTAGATCAGGGGTAGAATTCAACCAGGTTCAATCTCCAGTGACTCCCCAAAATTAGTGCGTGTCCTCACGTTACAAAGTATAGGGGGTGCAAAGATGTCATATCATTTGGCCTGGACACTCAGCCACTGCATGACGGAACTGAGGCTTGGACCCAGGCATCTGGAGCATCACCAGCCTGCTCCATCGCCTACGGGCTCCCAAGGTCCAAACTCGCAGAGTCTAGGGAGCAGATGCCCACTGCTCTCCGGGCCAGTGTTGCACACTGATTGACCACTGCTTGTCATGGTGCATTTTGTCTGAACATTTCAGCCTGTATTTGTGGCATTCTTCAACATTTCTGAGCTTTCGATATTTATACTGCGCTGATTGGCTCCCCACGGACGCAGAAGAGGGCAGGTTAGGAACACAGCTGCACTCATGGCAAACACATGGTTCTTGGGGTCCTCCGACTGTTTAGAACTTCTCAAGTAAAAACTTCGAAGTGGAAGGAATCGTGTATAGACTCGGTTTCCAAAAGAGCCAGGGCAGATCGGTGAATAAGCAGCACCAGAGGAAAAAGACTGATAGAAGTAGCCTAATCCAGTCACTTCCAAATATTGTGAAAAGCATGATTTGTATCATGGACAGAGAAGCAGGATGTCTACCTTCTGCTCTAATAATAAAGAAATACAGAAGCAGGTTTGACCCTGCGCCGCATATGGTATGATGGTCACAACATCATTCCCAATTTTATGCAGCCATGTATTGTAGAGCAGACCCTAAAAGAAAAGAAACACTGATAAATAAAACATTTTGGAGTATATTCTGTTTTATAACAAGAGTGTGTGCACATGTAAAAAAAAAACATGTTGCTGTTTTATTCTCTAACTTATGCATACTTATGCATAGGAAGACTTCTCTAATTTGTTTTTTTTTTGTTCTGTAATATAGCAAAGTGCATGTGAATCAAATTTTTATCATTTCTTTAAGCAATTAATTCACCTTTGAGAACTTTTTTGGTGCTGTCTACTTTAATCTAAGCCTACATTTATATTTCATGAACTCCTCTTGGTGTTCCATCAATATATTATAATTTAAAAATGCTTCATGGCCAAGTAAGTTTAGAAAATGCTGATCTAGAACTATCTAAAAATGTATTCTTGCCCTGTAAAAAAAAAAAAGGTAGAATTTTGGTTAGCTGGGAAAATTCTGCCATCTGTTTTGATGATCTCTGATTACCAATGGCATGAACTGGCCTATAAATATAAAAATTATTAAGAAAATCTTTCTCTAAAGAAAGTGGTGTCCTTGAGTTTTACCCTTGGGAATATCAGAAACCTCTGGTGGGTTTGGGACAAGCACTGACTTATGCTGTAAAAGGGACATGTAGACTGGGAGAGGGCTGCTGACCCCACAGGGCAGATGGTCAGCAGCTTGGTCCAGCATGGAAGCAGGAGAATGTGTGAAGGGGTCACATTAAGGATAAGAGCTAGTCAGGGTTTGGCCAAGGATTGGATATGGGGTGTCAGAGAAAGACTGTAATTGAAGACATCTCAAGAGCTATGGTTTAAGATCTGGGGAAGACTGAGTCTCCATTTGCTAAGATGAAGGTGTGTTAAGAATGTAGGACTCTTGACCAGAAATTCAGTAGAAAACATTCTAAGTGTGAGCTGCATCCCAGCCATCAGGTTGTGGGTGCTGAGAGGGAGCCCAGACTGGCTGGTACTTGCCAGAGCCCCAAGACTGAGGTCATAGGCACAGAGATGACTGTCCACAAGCCATGAGAAGCCCCCTAGGGGAGGGACTGTCAACCTTGACTGCACACAGCCATCACCTAGGAGGCATAGGGGCTCAGAATTCCTATGTTTCACCCCACAGCACCTGACTAAAGTGATCAGGGCTCATTAAATGATTTCAGAACTCCCCAGTGTGGCTCTGATGTGGTCCCAGAGTCCCGGTAGAAATACAGAAGGGGACACAATTGTCCTGAGCCCTGTGCAACCTGACAGTGAGATTAGAGAAGTTAGGATCCCATAGCACAGACTGAGAAGGTGTGACCGAGAGGAAGACAGAAAATTAGAGAGGCTCGAGTCCAGAAGCTGGGCGAAGAAGAGAGGTCATGTTGGCCATGTCAGGGCTGGAGAACCGGCACGGGGCCACTGGGATGAGAACAGGAAAATGGAGCACGCCTTCACAAGGGCCATGCTGGGGAGGCATGGGGGCAAAAGCCTGGTTGGACAGGCTCAGGTTAGAAAAGAGCAGAGAAACTGGATGCAAGCACACACAACACTCTGGAGAAAATTAAAATAAAGGAACGGAAAAGAGGGGGTCGGAAGGGGATGGAAGACCTGGTGAATTGGGGTTTGGGACTGTTTCTTGAGTTTAGATAGAGATCACATTGCCAGTAGACTAAACATCAGAAGGATCACAAAGGTTAAAACAAATGAGCCCTTATGTCCTGGGGCATTTCAGAGGAGAGTGGGGAGGTGGCTTAGGGGAAGGGTAAGGATGGCTGACCAATGGAGGAGCAAGGGGAACCCTGGTGGTGAGAGCCTCCTCCTGCTGCTCCTGCAGTCCTAGGAAGAGAGGACTGACTCTGCTGTGAGTAGGGAGGGAGGAGAAGGTGTCTGCTTTGGAGAGAAAAGGGATTGCAGTGAGTTCCAGACCTGACCACAGGTCAGAAGGTCCTGGCATGCATGTCCAAATCGAGAGTGCTGGGGCTCAATCACAGGGTTTTTGCTCCAGAGGGTGACACCCATGCTGCTGGCCAGGGGACCTTCCTTTGAGAACCACTGGACTAAGGAGCAGAGACTGTGAAATCTCCCGGTAAGCCCTTGATCCCTGGGGTGTCTAGGTAACCTCTGTGCATTTTTCTCCAGTTGTCTTCAGCTGTGAGCGTGCAGGGATAAGGAAGAGGTAGATCGGCCAGTGGGGAGCTAATTGGGTGAGTGCAAAGAAGAAACACATATCCTCTGAAAGTCTTCAGGAAGCTTTCTTGAGCAAGTAAAATTCATTTCACTAGTTGGAACTTCCTGCAATAGGGCCAGGGAGCAAATGTGCATTGGCTTGTGTATTCATAAGCGTCTTTTACCATCTACGGTGAACCACCAGGTAAAAGCAACCCTGCCAACACTAGCCAGGAATGATGCCTAAAAATCACTGGTGCCTATCGGAGTTTCTTTATCAACTATGTAGAGATTGTGTATTTATACAGGTATACAAATATGTTTTAGTTGTTCTTGTTTTATGTGGATTTGTTTTTTACATCACAAAAAGTTATAAAAATTTACCCCTCTTGAGTTTATTTTCTCCTAATAAAGTGCAAGTAGTGGTATCTACTTTTAAGTGATTATAGTGACTTAAAAGTTAAAGTTTGTGCACATCCATAGCTAAATACTTGGACGTTGTTCTCGTGCATTCAAGTTGTTTTGATCACCTACATTATTGCGTGTCGTATATACTGGGGCCTTGAAAGCCTTCCTGAGTGGTTTCAGAAGGTGGGAGATGTTCAAGGGAGGCCCCGATTCTCCGTCTCTGCTTGCCCAGGGAACAGAGGAAGGCTTCAGGCACACAGCAGCAGAAAAAAAGAAGCTTCCAGGATAAATGTGAATTTAACAGTATGTATACAGATGTGTACATACATGTACATATACTGTTAAACTTTCATGTGTTTATGTGTTTACTTTTTACTTACATGTGTTCATCATCTATACATACGTATATGGGTGAGTATATATATCCATGTATATATATATAAGTATATATGTATGTGTGTGTTTTATGTCTATAAACTATGCCTAAATATGTGTGTATGTGTGTGTATGTGTGTATGTGTGTGTATGTGTGCATGTGTGTATGTGTGTATGTGTGTATATGTGTATGTGTGTGTATGTGTGTGTGTATATGTGTGTATGTGTGTATGTGTGTATGTGTGTGTGTACGTGTGTATGTGTGTATGCATGTATGTGTATGTGTATGTGTTGTGTGTGTGTGTGTGTGTGTGTGTGTGTGTGTGTGTGTGTGTGAATTATGCCTAACTTGCTAATGGTCAAAACGTCCTCCTAGCTACTAGATGAAAACATGTTAAATTCTACCCGAAACACACAGTCTGGCAGGTGAAGGGCTCTTGAGTGTGTTCATGTAGGAGCCCTTAGCTCTCCTAGCAAAACCATTAATTATCAGTTAAGATGGAGTGCCAGAGTCAGCGTCGGACTCCTTAATGAGTTTCCCACAAATCTGGGCCATTCAGTAGAGGTCAAATTGATAACCACTAAGAATGAATATCAATCCTCCTAGAGTTTTACATGGAATGTGCTTATAACTCCTAAATGGTTTCTTCCTTATCATTCTTTCAGAAAATTGGTACTTCACTGGGCGTGGTTGTGAACGCTTGTAATCCCCATGCTTGGGAGGCTGAGACAGGAGGATCGCGCAGGTTCGAAGCCAGCCTCAGCTACTTAGTGAGGCTCTCAGCAACTTAGTGAGACCCTGTTTCCAAATAAAATATAAAATAGGTCTGGAGTATAGCTCGGAGGTAGAAAGCCCCTGGGTTCTAACCCCAGGACCACCAAAAAGGAAAGAAAGAGAATTGGTACTTCAAACGCTCATAGGGCTAACTTGAAAATCGGAGATTACCATTGCACTTTTTGTCAATGACTCAAGACATAAAACTCTGGTGGCATGCTCCAGACATTCGAGAGCTCACTCTAGATCACGTGTCGCCATATGCTGACCCCTAATCGATGTCTTCTGAAGTCACTTTGGGGCTCTTGCTCTTGGATCTGGAATGTTCCAACTGTGCCTACTCCTGGATCCTCCTGTCACCCCTGCATGTGCTCCCGGCTCATGAGAAGAGTGGCCTACAGCTAGGATCGAAAAGGACTCATGTCCTTCCTGTACAAGAAGTGACTGGAAGCCCGCCCCCAGCTCTTCAGAGTCGTCTTGTCTGATTTGTCTTGAGTGGGGTAAAATGGATGCCCAGGAAGTGCTGCATAAACAGGCACCGGGTCTCTGTTCCAGCCTCTTCCCTCAGTCGTCCTCGTTACGTGTTCTACCATTATCTTTTCTAGCGTTTCTTCTCCATGACATCTGTTCTTTCAGGAGGCAGTTCCGAGGCAGTGTCTCATTATCACGTATTTTCTCCAGCAATTAAATGGAGAAATCCATGAAGGACAAGAAATTTGTCTGTGTAAATTGCAGGCCCCGATTATAGACCTTCAAGTATAGGAAAGCAAAGCAGTAAAGCCCAAGAACTAAAGTGAGGAATAATCCGACAGCTACCAGCCAAAGATGCTGACCAATCTTATTATCATTGGTCAGAATGGCAAGGAGCCATGGTGAACAGAACCACAGGGGTGTGGTCTCAGGTGCCAATGGTTATATATAGTCCTCCGGTTACTAGACGTTAGCGTTGGTTGTCAAGGTGTGTCCTGGTTACCCCCGGACAGTTTCACTTTATGCCTGCACACTGCACTTGCTCTAGGGCATCGTCGGCTATGTGCAGTGTAGTTTCTGTTCACGTTTCTGCAGCTGAGTCCTTTTTGACAGTAGGGAGCTTGAGCGATGTACCCTCTCAAGCAACAAGAACTTCCCTGGGACTACCTCGCAGAGCTAGGACTGAGAGAATGATCAACCCGACCAGTGTGATCAAGACGCCGGATCCATGCATACCTCTTGGTCCTCGTCCCGGTTTCCCCACCATTGTACTCTACAGCAGGTCAGCACAGCAGCCAGGGCTGAGATACTGGATCTCTCCTTGAATTCTCAGTATGGCTCTCTTGGTTATTAGCTAAAGTTCTTTTCTTGCTTTCCAGCATAACCTTTCTCTGTGTGCGTTTTGTGGCAAATGGCCAGACCTGGTTTTTGGGGGGGACCCTGGAGTTGTTCCTCTGATGTAGAACCCCAATAGCATGGTGAATACTACTTTCAATACCACTCTACACCTTTTCACTAAAGGACCAATGGCTCGGCTGGTTTCCAGGCTCGTTTTTCTCTAAAATCTTCTGCGAACCCTCCCTTAGGAGTCCTGGGCCGTGCTCAGCAAACACAGCTCTAAGTCAACCTCAGCAGGCTCTCCTGGCAGGGAAGCATCGTCCCTTTGCTGACACAGGGTGGGAAGCTGGAGAGCAGTCTCCTCCTTGGCCTATGCAGCGCCACTAGTTGCAACTAACTGGAAATAAACTCTCTTAATTTTCTTCTCTATAGGCAAAAAGGCAACAGATACCACACTCGTCCCCTACCCCCAACCTCAGTAGAAATCAACAGAATTGCATTAGGAGGGAAGAGATAGAAGGGGGCCCTTAGCAAATACCACTGTTGCTCGCTATTGTGCCTCCGCCAGGTTGGAAGGCACCCTGCAGGACAGGCTTGTGACTCTGTTCTAAAGAACAATCAGGCATGATCAGGTCCTTTCATCACAGAAGTGCCATCATCACAGTGCGTCACAGCACTGCCTTCCCGCCTCCCTCCCTCCTGGGCTCCCAGGAGTATTTTCAAAGCAGCCAAAGGTGAAAGCCACAGTCAAGAAAACAATGAAAGTCAAGTTTGCAGACTTTTGCCCAAACATGGTAATTTTATTCTTTCTCATCTGCAACCCAAGCAGCTGGGGGAGACAGCATCACCTGTGGACGTCTGGTTTCTACAAAATTCCTATGTAGATTAGTTGATTCTTTCTCTGGCCATCAGGTCTAACTTTGGCATATGCAAAGGCACCCACATAGGGAACCCAGAACATCTGCCTAGACTCTGGGTTTTGTAGACCATGCAGTAGATTGGACTACTGCTCATGGGGACTTGTTAGGTCACAAACCCACAGGGAAGAGTGCTAGCTACTGTCAGAGCATAGTCAAGTCTTTTCTATCAAAGGATTAGCTTAACAGAACTTAAAAGAACTCCATTTTGTTAAACCAACATTTTGCAACCTTGTTTAAGTCTCCCTTTCTTTGTGAGTTCCATTTCCAAAAAACTACAAATGCCCATCCCTCCCTTGAAGTATCTTTAAGATGGTCATGAATGAGCTAGGCATGGTGGCACATGTCTGTAATCCCAGTACTTGAGAGGCTGAGACAGGGGGATCACAGGTTTGAGGCCAGTGTCTCAACTGAGTGGTATCCCATTTCAAATTAAAAAAAAAAATAAAACAAGGCTGGGAGATATAGCTCAGAGGTAGAATGCCAAGGCTTCAATTCACAGTACTTCCCACCTGCGAAAAAATGATGATTATAAATTTTGCTCAGTGGTTGATTTCGATATGTTTAAGTACATTGTGTGTTTTAGAGTATTTCCTTCTTCCCCATCCCATCCCCTCATTTAGGTTGTCTGGTTTGCTCCTCTATAGAACTTCCTTTTTCCTCTAGAGTTCCTCCTATGACCCATTTCTCCTTAGCTTTCGCATATTGAAAAATAAATAAATAAATAAATAAATAAATAAATAAATAAGTATATTTTGCTCAAAGTTGCATAACTTTTAGTTGGGAGAAACCATGGAGACCATACTTACCTGAGTGTTCTTGCTGAAATTATAATGAATATCAGATATTGGGTAATTCATAAAGAACAGATTTCCTTCTCCCAGTCTGGAGGCTGGAGGCCCAGGGTGGAGGAGGCCATGCCTGGTAGAGTTGGTTTGCTCCTTCCTCCCACGGCGGAAGGCAAAAGACAAGAGGACAAGGGTGTATATTCCGGAGAGAGGGGAAAGAGCCCAGACACACGCTTTTATCAGGACCCACCTCCACATTCATGACAGAATTATGAATCCCTTCGAGAGGCAGGACCTTCCTGGCCTAATCTCCTGCTCAAGGCCCCCTGCCCGACAGTGTCACCTTGGGGCTCACGTTTTCACTGCATAGACTTTGGGGACACATTCAGTCCCCAGAAAAACGCAAATGGAGTTAAGTAAGATTTCATTTCCCATTGTTTTTTTTATTATTATTTTTATTGGTGCATTGTAATCACACATCACATTGGAATACAAGACTTGAGAGGATATACAAGCACACATCATCCAATTAGCCCTCATCCAGTCCCCATCCCATTCCCTCCCCCTCCCTCCATCCCATGCTTGATTGGTGATTATCTTTGATATATTTGTTTACGTACCTCATGAGTTTTAAAGAGGTTCCATCCTCCCCCATCCCATTCCCTCTGATTGGTCACCTTAATTGCTTCTCAATACGGCCCTTTCTACAACTCGACCTCTTCCTGCTGCCCCTTTCCTCCTAGTTTTTGCTAATTAGGGGAAGCATCTGGATTTTATTTTCTGTGATATTTCTCTGTGCATGCCGCATTGCAATTATCGATCCCACTCTTGATGGCCACAGTAGTGGCCTGGCCACTTGGAGGACTCTGATCCAAACCTCGCTGGCTCCAACACCAGCCTTACCTCATGGCAGGCTCTGATCCCGGCCTCGCTGGCCCCAGCACCAGCCTAACCCCTCGACAGGCTCTGATCCCGGCCTTGCTGATCCCAGCACCGGCCTTTCCCCTTGGCAAGCTCCATTCCTGACCTCGGAGGCCCCAGCACCGACCTTGCCTCACGGCAGGCTCTGATCCTAGCCCTAGAGGCCCCAGCACCGGTCTCGCTTCATGGCAGGCTCCAATCCCAGCCTCGCTGACCCCGGCACAGGCCTCACCCCTCAGGAGGCTCCGATCCCCACCTCGGAGGCCCCAGCAACGGCCTTGCCTCATGGCAGGCTCCCCGTCACTGGCCTCACCGCTCGGCAGGCTCCGATCCCAGCACCCTCTTCACCCAGAAGGTTGCCCCACGTTCTTGAGGGTGTGTGGTAGCAGTATTCTGCCTCTGGGGTTATTTCTTCAAAAGTTTCAGGTGTATTGCGTCAGATCTCTGCCTCCCCTGAGTACTTGTTGCTGCCATTGTCGCTGCCTCCACCATTTCAAATCTTTCCCAAGCTCTTTTTCCACTCTGCATGTTGTCCAGTGTTCCTAACCATGCGTGACGGTAGCATTCAAACTTTGTGGTAATTTCCTCAAAAGATCAGGGTGGGTTGGATCAGATTTCTGCCTCTCCCAAATAATAAGCCTCCACCACCATCACAGCCATCGCTGCCAACATCGCCTTCCTCCTAGGTCTCCACTAAACTCGCTCCTTACAGGTGATGTCCAGGATTCTTAATGATGTAGAGAAGCAGCAGTCCTCCTTTGCGGGGAATTTTCCCAAAAGTTCCAGTTCAGTTGGATATGTTTTGTCTGCATCTCCAGTATCCTGGCTGCCTCTGCGACCATCTTAACCCCTCTCCAATATTTTTCTTTTCTTTTTTCTTTTCCTTTTTTTTTTAAATAAGAGAAGACAGTATGTGTGGTTTGAGGAGATTGTGGGATCAGGCACTTGGTAGCGATGAATTTTTTTCTTTCCTCCCTTCCTAGAGCAGAGTCCAACAGCCTCACCATGCAGAGCAGAATCTGCTGTTCTAAGCACACCATAGCCTGGCCCAGCACAGCAGTGCTGGGTTCCTCTA
The DNA here is from genome assembly GCF_963383645.1 of Muscardinus avellanarius. Lineage (NCBI taxonomy): Eukaryota > Metazoa > Chordata > Mammalia > Rodentia > Gliridae > Muscardinus > Muscardinus avellanarius. Next base: position 23,063,592 of record NC_137805.1, on the reverse strand, counting down.
TACCTTTCGGCTGGGCCTCCTGTTTGGTACCGGGTCTCCCAGGACTCAGGCTCGGCCTCCTACCCAGCACCATGCCTTCCTGGGGGTAGACCAGGCCGCCCTTCCTCCACCCGGGCCCGGGTGTGAGGCCCCAGGCCCCAGTCCTTCCAGGGGGACTTACGAGGGGTGCTGGCGGGCCCCACGCGCGCCCCCTGCCCAGGGCTGGGGCCTTGCGGCCCGGGCTTCCGAGCCTTCCAGGGGGTGCCAGAGGACCCCATTCCCCATTGGTTTTTTTTTTAATTCATTCTATTACAGAAAAGAAAATCTCAAATATTTAAAAATGCTAAATCATTTTTTTCTTCAATTTTCTCCTATTAATCCCTTCCAGAAAATCTACTTTCTATAAGGTTTTCAAAAACTCAAAAAAAAAAAAAAATACTGTCTCATTTAAAGCAAATATGGATGGGCAAATTTCTGCAGCCAAACACACATATCACGGCCGAATCTGGAGAAACTGAGGAACAGAGGGGTGCTCGGAGCAGCTGCCAATTTTGATGTGACACTCATTTCCCGTGCCCATGATGAGAGCACGTGGTGATACAGCAAGCACTTCTCCAAGAGAGAGCTGTGCGCCCACATCTGAGGTCGTTAGGAGGAAGGGGATAAAATGCTCATTAAAGGTGATGACGATGTTTCGATGAGGCTCAGCCCGGATGAGAATGCTTCAGATCAGAGCAATCACAGATAGGGTAGCCACCCTGCAGCTGGAGGAGCTGCTCAGGTAAGGGCTTAATTAGAGCTGTCCGTCATGCTAATTGCCTGCGATTAAATGGTGTGAGTCAGCAGAGGCACTTGGGCCTGGTCCCATTGGTGCTGAGCCGGGAACCGGGGAAGGCAAGGTTCAAAGAGACACACAGGCGATGCTTGGTGTCCGTTCCCGGGTCCTTCCCATCGGCGCCCACCTGCATTGTTTGTTTCCTTTCTGCAAACATCGAACACTGGGTTTTGCCACCATCGTATCATGGTCTGCCCAAGCATAGTGGCACAAGCCTATAATCTCAGTTCTTGGGAGGCTGAGACAGAAGAATGTATAGTTCAAGGCCAGCCCCAGCAACTTAGCTAGACCCTCTTTTAAAAAAAAAAAAAAATAAGCCGGGCGTGGTGGCGCACGCTTGTAATCCCCGCGCTTGGGAGGCAGAGACAGGAGGATCGCGCAGGTTCGAAGCCAGCCGCGCGCGCTGGCTTAGGAGACCCTGTTTCCAAATAAAAATGTAAAAATAGGTCTGGGAGTGTAGCCCGGAGGTAGAAGGGCTTCCAGGAACCCCAGTACCACCAAATAAATAAATAAATAAATAAAAATAATAATAATAAGCCGGGCGTGGTGGCGCACGCTTGTGATCCCCGCGCTTGGGAGGCGGAGACAGGAGGATGGCGCAGGTTCGAAGCCAGCCGTGCTGGCGTAAGAGACCCTGTTTCAAAAATATAAAATAGGTCTGGGAGTGTAGCCCGGAGGTAGAAGGGCTTCCAGGAACCCCAGTACCACCAATAATAATAATAATAATAATAATAATAATAATAATAATAATAATGAGGGCTGGGGTGTAGCTCAAAGGTAGAATGTCCCTGGGCTCAATTTCTAGCACTAATAAATATATAGCACATATATATGCATACATATGCATGTATACATACACACATATATGTGTATGTTTACACAAAAATTATACATACACATATACGTACATTTATTCTGGAAGAGGCTCCCACACTCCCTTATGTGATGCCCATGTTCATGAGGTGGCGCTCAGGCTACAGATTTCAAAGATTAATGAGCAAGCCTCCTGCGGTCAGCCCTGAGCAGCCGCCCACCTTCTCCTGGCAAGGGCTTCCTGTTTCTCTGAATTTCTTCCAGGTCTAGTTTCTCAACAGCCCCCTCACTTGGGCTGGCCGGTTGGAGTTGGTTGGGCACTGCTGTCTCCACATCTGTTTTCCATTCCCAAACTGGTGTTCCTTCTCCAGGACATCCCCAGCTGCAGTGCACCCCTCTTCTTTGGACTGACCTGATTTGCAGATATAATCCAGGCTTTGGGAACTCGATCTGCTTCAGATGTCCCGGCCCTCTCTCCCTCTCCCATCCACTCCTGCTCCAGGTCCTCTCTCAATTCATTTGAAGCTGCCTTTCCCATCACTTAACTCACTCTGCCCTGGGACCACCAAATCCTACTGAAGAATGTGCTCCTTCACACCAAATATGTGTGTGCAGTCCTTCTGGGTCGTCCCCGGGCTATTTTTTAAGCATCCTATTTTTAACATATTTTGAAAACACACTGCACATACTCAGAAACTATTTATTGCATCAACATGAGTATGTTTGGCTGGAGAACATAAAGAGTCATGGGGGAAGGGACGCACAGAGGATCTGAACATGTCTGTTTGCATCTGCTCGGCTTGATAGGATGCCAGGTAAAGCAATAAAGGTGTTAATCTTCTCAGGCCTGCCTTCCGCCTTTATGGAGCCGCAGAGGCAGTGGTAGAAATAAGGTAGGTGTAGCAGGGGAAGGGGAAGACGTAAATTAGGTCATGAGAGGATAAAGAGACGGATTTTCAATAGGCTTCAACCTTCAGAGATGGGAGGGCCAAAATTAAACGGATCATACGAAATCCAATAAACAAGGATTGTAGAAGGCAGATGATTTATCCCATTATAATTTGAATTAAGCTGGGGCATCAATAATGCCCCTGACCTGAAGGTTATTAAGAGACAGCTAATAACATGGACTGAACCAGCTCACGTTGCAGATTATTGCTGAGAACTTAGGGCCGGGGATTGATTGCCCGCGAGATAAATCCCACCCTTGGCACCACAGAGCAGGAGAGGCAGGATCAGCCACTGGTGGTGTCCCCACACCAATAGCTGCAGCCCAGGGCCCGTGTGTGTGGAGCAACCTCCCCAGTGCTCCCCTTGGGGTGAAGAGTCCCATAGGTTCCCTCCATTCGTAAGGAAGGAACTTCCTGACCTCCCATGCTTAGAGCATTTACTTTAGAAAATTTGCAACTCTAAATTGGTTTTTGCCCCTCTGAGGTGTACATCTTCTGCCTATCTCTTCCCCATTGCACAACCCAGAAAATGCCTTTCGGCTTGCCTCTGTGAAGGATAAACAGAGGAGTTTCTGCAGCAGACCAGAGGCTCCCTTTGATGGATACTTCCTAGCAAATGCAGATGACCTGACCACCAAGGAAAACACTTGAAAGCCCAGGATGACTCCAGGCAGCGGGCACATCCCTTGAGCAGCTACCTCGCAAGCTCCCCTTCCTCTTAACACCCCTGGGCTTCTGATTCAGTGGGGCTGAGTTCCCTCCCTCTCCCCTGTGTCCACAATCCCGAGGACCTTGAGGAGAGTCCCCCTTGCTGTTTCTCTTTGATTCCCACAGTATTCCTTCTGACAAATGTCCTAAGACACAGGAGGAAGCTTTGACTCCAAGCCCAGGTGCAGGTTTCTGATCAGCTGTCCCGGAACCATACCATGTGGGCAGCAGCTGGTCAATTCAGGGCTCTCGCTCCTCTTGGCAGACCATCCACACATGAGAAGCAGACCACATCAATCCCAGGACTTCACCTAGTGAATCAGGAAGAAGCAGGCGAGGAACTTCAGCTCCCAGGCCACAGTCTCCCCACACTACCTAACAAAAGCTCCCAGATACCTGCCTTGCAGTAGAGACCTTCCTCCTGGGGTTGAGGACACTGCTGCTTTTCAACATCATTTCAGCCTTATATCTACAGAGTCTAGTTGCTGTGTAACAGCAGAAACACCTCTGAGCAGGCGGCTTCCTGTGCGTGCTCTGGATTCTTATAGAACGCACCTCTACCCTGCTGCCCAGCCCCTCTCTACTCTTCACAGGGAACATATTTTGCTCTTCTCTTTGACAAGAAAGCCAGGCTTAGGCTGTAGGTCTCAAGATCACAGTGTGGACAGTGTCAGAGATAGGGTTGAACCCATGCAGCTGGCTCCCCCGTCTTCAGGACTTCGCAGAGAAGTGTAGCCAGGATTTAATTCTATGAGTTTGGAGTCCTAGGATGAACCTAAGCTCAGGAGGGTACTTGGAGACTTGGCGAGGCTGTGGGTCAGAACTAGTTTTCTGAGTTACCCAGGGGTCTCCTGAGGATGGACTTGCCCTGGTGAAGACGTGGAGGAAAAGGTGTACACAGGTTTGCCGGGGCACGCGGGTGATGGTGGGAAGGAATCAGGGTAGTGGCTTCATCAGGATGGAATAGCTCAGCCGTGCACTGGAGTTTGCAAGCCCCCCCACCCCTCTGCTGTGAAACACCAAAGGACAGTGACACCCGCTCGCCTGTTTCCAGCCACAGGATCCCACCTGTGCTTAGATGGCAAGGGCTTCGGTGCTTTCGTGACAAGGCCAGCACGGTGCGGTGCGTGGAGGTGCTCAGAGGCCTCAATGTGCAGCCGTGATGCCTGACAGGAGTCCTGTCTGTGAGCTCAGATGAGCACATGCCTACCTGAGGGCTTCCAGTTGTCCTGAAAAGGGGCTTTCAGGGAGCCGAAGGGACTGCACGAGCCATTGGAGGTTGGCTTTTCTTTTCTTTCTTTCTTTCTTTCTTTCTTTCTTTCTTTCTTTCTTTCTTCCTTTCCTTCTTTCTTCTTTCTTTCTTTTTTTTTTTTTTGGTATTGGGGATTGAATCCAGGAGCATTGTACCTTTGAGCTACACTCTCAACCCTACTTTTTATTTTGTGAAATGAAGTTTTGTCAAGTTTCTGAGTCTCACTAAGTTGCTAAGGCTGGCCTCCATCCTGTGAGCCTCTCAAGTACTGGGATTAGAGGCACGCATCACAGTGCCAGGCTCCGGCTTGGCTCTGTTACTCATCTCCTCCTGTAGTGGAGGCCAGTGAGAGTGGGAGGAGCTCTGTCACCTGTCAGCATGGACACGTTCGTGGCCCTTTTCTGGCCTGGTTCCCCGTGGGTTCTATGGAAACCGCTGCTGCTCTCTTACGGCGCCTCCGCATGCACCGGCGGCGTGGAATCTGCTGACGGAAGTTTTGAAATCTGCCAGGAGAATTGCGTGTTAGTCAGTGAAACTATTACCTGTTCATTTGCTAAGAGGAAATTAAATTATCCAGCTTCCCATAGCACAAGTAGCACCCAGCCATGATAGCAGAGTGATTGTCTTACAATTAAGGCGTGCCCAGAATGTACATTACTGAACCTTTTTAATAATGTGCACAGTGAGTTGCTTATTTTTTCCATAGAGGCAGCTCAAATAAGTAATTTAGTGGTAGAAATAAACTATGAATTTAATTTATATGTTCATTAATTGTACAATTAAACAGAATACTAATTGTCTGTAGAATTATACCTAAATGGAACGCTGAACCGGGGTAATTAGTTCTCTTCTGTTTTTCACTGCGAACATAATTTTTGGTGGTCTCATCCTACCCAATTAGGTTTTGTTTGGCTTTATTGGAGCATAAATCATTCTTCTAGCAGGAAGATTTAATCCCCACCATACGGCTGGTATACAAAGATCCTGTTACAAGGGTTATCTCTTTAAGATAAAGGACATCTGAGTGCAGTCATCCGGGAGGGAGGAGAGGATGTTGGGCACGTTTGTGATTTTCTAGATATCTGGTGCAGAAGGAAGAGTGGATGCAGGTAGCGGGGTCCACAGTGATGGTCAGTGCTGGGGCCCCTCCATATGGAGTGGGGCCACTGTATTCTCTACTTTATCAGTGTTCACTCACAGTTAACACCCAGAACCAGCCATCCCTTTTAACAGGTGATCTGTGTATAGGCCACTGACTGATTCTGAGGAGGGCTGGCATGCTGGGAAAGTACAGGCAGGAAACACGACACCTTCCTACAGAAGCACCCACCATGTTCTTCAATGACCTTACAGCCCGGGTCTTCCCAGGGCAGAGCCCCTGGATACTGACTTCATTAGCCAGGGCTTCAAAATGGTGCAACTAGTTCCTGGCTTGATTCTAAAATAGACTAGGCCAGTTCTACTTTTCCCACTTGCTCAGAAAGAAAGAAATAGAATACCGTGAAATGATGACTCTTTTTGAATGTGTGGAACTCACTATTTCCCTGACCAGAGCAGAGCACGCCCCATCACAGAGACAGGATGGGGCATCGCAGCCTCCGCACCTCTGAGGGCAGCCATGTTCTCCTGTGAATGCACCAGATCTCCCAGGGCTCAGGAGAAGTTGTGGAGGGGCAGAGGGCCAAGACTTGAAGCCAAGTCCTTTCCAGCACCGTGCTGGGGCAGACCACCCTGACTCTAGACACTCGGCAAGCGTCCTGGGCATTGTCGTGGGAACTGAGGGCCCGGCAACAAGATAGACTGGGATCTGTTTCCTGTGGGTGCAAAGTGCACAACCTTCAGCCATAGGAAATGCAGTCGGTGCTGCAGCACGTGTCCCGGAACCATCCAAGGAGCCCCTTCTACCTGCCCTGACTTGGTGGCAGGGGGCCTTGTCTTTGATGAGGTTCTGTGGCTGCTGTTAAAATGCTCCTGGCTTAGAACAGCACAAATCTACCATCTTCCAGTTCTGGGAGCTAGAGTCTGGGGCCTCCGAGGGAACCCCCTTTCTTGCCAATTTAGGCTTTTAGATGCCACCTGTTAGATGCCATCTTGGCTGGTGGCTCCACCCTCCACCTTCAGAGACAACAGGTCCATCAGTTTCACCTCTGTTTTGGTCCTCACATCTCCTGCTGTGACCTCTTCTTCGCCCATTTCCTTACAAGGACCCCATGATTACCCTGGGACAACCCGACAACCCAAGTAGCCCAGAGGCCTCTTCTCATCTCAGGAGCTTGCATTCAGCCAGATGTGCAGAGGTCTTTTAGCCTTGCAGGAGGATATTTACAGGTTCCCGGGATTAAGATATGGACATGGTGGAGAATCATTCTGAGGCACTCTATAATTTATTTATTTTTCTCATTATCTGCCTCCTCTAGAGATTGCACGCTGTGACAAGTGTCCAGCCTGTGGAGGCAGCTGATACATACTAAAACCTGAATGAGTGTGCTCTGCCACAGGACTAGTGCACCAGGCTTATTTAACATAAAAAATGACCGCTCTATTATAGTCTTCAACCTGTTCTATTGGAGAACTTTCTGTCACTGTGACAAAATACTTGAGTAATCAACTTACAGAGAGAAAAGGTTGGTTTCTGCTCATGGTTTCAGAGAGGTTTTAGTGCATAATTGACCAATTTCCTTTAGGGCCTGTTACAAGGGAGCATGTCATTGAGACAGTGAGGGACAGAGAAAACTGCTCACCGCATGGCTGCTGAGAGACAAAGAGAAAGGAAGAGGCCAGGATCCAGTATCCCCTCCAAGAGCACATCTTCCCAATGGCTACACATCCTTCTAGTAGACCACGCCTTCTACAATTTCTACCACCTTGCAGTTGCTCCATGGCTAGGGACCAAGCCTTCAACACATGAGCCTTTAGAAGACACTCCAGATACAAACTACAGTGTCTGTGTACTAGTCAGGGTTCACTAGGGTAACAGAACTCACAGGGTGTGAATACAATAAAAGATGATTCACCAAATCAGGTAATAGTTCCAAGCATTGTATTCCCACGTGGTCACCTGCACACCGAGAGCCAGAGGAACCAGCAGCTGGTCAAGAGGGGCAAAAGCCTGAGTCTCAGAATAGAAGCAATGGCTAATGTAGTCTCAGCCCAAGATGGAAACACCAGGAAACTTTCTGGAGAAAGAATAGTGGAAGTCCAGTCCAAAGAGCTGAAGGCCAATGCCTCAGGCGAGAGTTAACATGCTCTTTCCAGGAACAGCCACACATGCGTTCACATAGTAGCTTTTCCCTTCTTTTTATGCCTACATTCAGCGTACGACTTCCTCTTTTATCTGCTGTGACCTAAGCCAATTCTGTCATCAACACCACCAGAGTCACATAATCTTAGGTGTTTCATAATCCCATCAAGTTGACAATCCAAATTAACCATCATAACCTGGTTCTTACAGTGTTTTGGAAAAGAAGCTTAAAAAAAAAAGCCAAGCTGAGACTCCTTAAGATTCTCTCCAGTCCCCAAATTCAGCCAGGTTAGGGCAAGGCTTGGTCAGTACCATCTCCAAGCCTGGCACTCACACACTTCCCCCGAGAGACTGAAGAACGACCACAGAGTGGTTATAGACCTCACGGCTCTCAGGAAATGCTGGCTTAAAATAAATTAAACAGAAGAAATGTGTGATACATATAAATAGAAGAGCCTCACTAAGAAGGATAGCATTTTCCAAAGAATATACTACAAGTAGCTAAGCTGAACATCATCACAGGATGACATAATCACAGAAAAGTCCCTGGAACCACACTAACTGTCTGGACATACCCATGGCAAGTCTTCCCCACATTTCAAGGAAAATCAATAAAAAGAGCCCCCAAATTAGACAACATTTTAGCAAGGATTTAAAATAATAAACACAAAACATACCAGACCATTCCCAGAAGGAGAAAATGTGGCTACATTAAAAACAAACAAGAATCAGCATGGTCTCAGCCTGTTGGTGTTTTTTTTATGCCACACTATTGCTTGAAGGAGACAGAGCCACAGCTGCAGAGATCAAGAGGAATGAGGATGAACCAAGCACGCCGCTCCCAGAGACGCAAGGCACGGAGGCGAGGGTGATAGTCGCAGAGTATGTTGTCCACAGGCTCATGACCCTGTTCTTCTAGAGACCTGTTCTTCTAGAGAGTGCTACAACAAGGTTTACTTCAGTGTCAGTGGGAGGTAAAATCAATAATTCAGGCTATCTTCAGTCTCCTGAAAAAATCGCCTGGGTTAGTACCCACCCTGAATGGATGTTAAGCACCCTAGAGTCTGGAAGGCTGGTCAAAGATGTGGAGTCCATCTGGACAGCCTGCCCATGCCTACAACATCAGACTCTATGCTACATCCAGGACTAAAAACTACTTTAACAGCTAATGAGAGGTTATTAAAATAAAATAGTGTTATCATAAATTATTATGCCTCACCCACCACATGGGGAAAATGAACCCCAATGGGAGGCTCACTGTATCTGGAGGTGCCTCATAAGTGCTCTCCTTTTTTTTTTATTTTCTGAGTTTTTAAAAGGAAAAGACAATCTTTTCAGTAAGGCAACAACAACCAAAGAAAAAAGAGCTTCCTCTGAAGAGAAGAGCCGAGTTTTAGAGGTCACGGTGACCTGATGCCAATTCGTTCGAACGTTCAGTTCTAATTGGAACAGAAAGCCCTGTATTTTTATCTCACTCTTACAAACCCCTTCAAATGTGAACTTCCAAACCTTATTTGAAACTTTCCTTCCATGTCATACTCAGTCAAAATAAACCGTTCATAAAAAGACTGGAAGTTGCTATTTATCCTAAAGACTTTTAGAAACTTTGCAAGTTAATCAGTATTAAAAAACAACAACAACAACAACAAGTAAACCTGGTTGTGCCTGCTTAGCTCTGGACAGCTCTGGTTTAGGCATTAACTTATCTTGATATTCACTCTAATTTCTCATCTTGAAAAGAAGGTGGTGGTATCTGCTTCAAACGATCAAAGACAGAAATAAAATAAATTGAAGAGAGAATAAAGACTCCTCCCATAATACCAAAGCCAAAATAGATGCTACAATGCTGTACTTAGGTGAGGAGAGAGCGACCTTCACCTTGACATCCATGGCAAAGATCATTCAGGGACAGTTCTGCCACTACTCCAAAAGTATGGTTCTTTGTGTGTGTGTGTGTTTTTTTTTTTTTTATGCTCACATTTCAGTCAATGCCCCTAGCCTTTTGTGGATGGGGAGGGCCCCAAGACTACCTTCAAGTTTGATGACTTCTAAGAATCATTCACAGGGCTCCTTAAAACTTCTACACTCATGGTGGCAAGGACCCTGGCACACCACAGCAAAAGATGCCGATTAAAATTAGCCAGCGGAAGATACCAGAAAACCACATCTAAGTATCCTTCCCTGGTGGAGTCACACGGCCAGTGTTTACTTCTCCAGCGCTGGTATTCAACAACACACGGAGTGTCCCCTACCAGGGAAGCTCACCTGAGCCCTGGTGTCCAGGGACTCGGGGGTTTCATCATGCAGGCAGTGCTGACCGCTCTCCTGAATACCTTGTGGGTCAATGTTGGTAATACTATCATCCAAAATACTGACCATACAACTTAAAGGAAGGAAGATGTATTTGCTCGGGTTTTTAAATTTTTATTTTATTTATATTTTATTTTTTGGAAACCCCGGAGTTTAGCTTATGTGAGGCTGGGTCTTCAGAGTTGAGGGCATGGCAGGGGATGCACAGAAGAGAGAACAAGGATCTGTTCTCATTTCACAGAGGCCATAAACAAGACAGCAAACAAGGGAATCTGAAGACAAATGCACACTCCTTAAGGCCACACCACCAGGGACACACCTTCTCCAGCCACACTTCACCAGCCTAAGTTACTGCCCAGTAAATCCATGACGTGTCTACCAATGAGATTACAATCCTCATGACTCAACTGCACCAACTCTGAACACCAGTAAATGAGCTCTTCAGGGGACATTGATGCCAAGTGGTCCAAAGCTCCCAGGTCAACTAAGAAACTCTTCTCAGGAAGGACACACCAGTGGCTTGGAGCTGACCTCCTAAGAGTTGGGGAAGCTTAATCTCCTGCGTTTATCTCTTGTTAGAGATACACTTGTTGAAAACCAAATACTTAAGTGAAATCAAGACATTGGTGATAAAACCCATCAGAAAGATGATAGACAGGGACCAAGGGCCTTGGGAGGAAGCTGGCATTGAGACCATGGGCAATACTGTGGAAATTCTGACCTTCCATTAGCCAGGACCTGGTGCAGCTGATGACAACCAAGGCCCTGGCTAAGGGCTGAGAGACACCTTGGACTCCCCAGAGCTGATGGTCTAAATGAGAGGCCAGCAACCCCTCCTGTCCTGGCCCAGAGAGCAGAAGCAACCAAGGACAGTCCATGAGCACGGGGCGGCTGGGCTCTGGGCAAGCCGGTCACACCAAGCTTAAGGATTCACATGATTTCCTCACGTCATGAGCTATTGGGCCTCTTCCTATTTCTTTTTTTTAATTTTTATTGTGGTACTGGGGTTCCTGGAAGCCCTTCTACCTCTGGGCTACACTCCCAGACACCTACTTTTTATATTTTTGTTTGGAAACAGGGTCTCTTAAGCCAGCGCAGCTGGCTTCGAACCTGCGCGATCCTCCTGTCTCCGCCTCCCAAGCGCGGGGAATACACCTGGCTTCCGATTTCTTGAGTGAGCAAAGCTCAAGAGTTTGGGGTGGTGAGGAGGCTCTGTGTGATACTGCAATGGTGGGCACCTGTCACCATGCACTTGACAAATCCCACAGAGTGCACAGCAGCAGGAGACCTTAATGCTACCTCTGGTCTGGGGCTGTCAATGATGCATCTGTATTGTTCGATTAATTTCAGAAAATGTATCTCACACACTCAATGGAATTTTACTCAGCCATAGAGAAGAACAAAATTACTCCATTTTCAAGAAAATGGATGGAACTCGAGAATATTATACTGAGTACACCCAGTCCCAAGGGACGTGCAGATATATGTGCTCTCTTATATGCAGAAGCCAGAGAGCTATTCAGAAATAAGGGCAACATCAGATAGATGAGAAAAGACTCCAGGGGAGGCACTGAGGAGGATTAGGGAAGAGAGAGAGGAGATAAAGTCATGAAGAGTGCATAGTAGAAATAACGCCATGAATATTTACAAAAATCGCCAATTCCAATCTCAAAGACTTTCAAGGTGAAGGGGGGAGTAATAAGAGTGGTGTGCATGCATTTTTCTGACACTCAGTACCCAGATATGATGTAAAATTACAATGTACTCAATAAAAAAAGATGTTAGCAGGGAAAAGTGTGTGCCAGGTCCCCATGGGTGGTGGGAATAAGTGTATGGAACTTCATGCATTATCTGCTCAACTATTCTATAAATCTAAATCGAAGGGCAAAATATAATATCTAAAGAAAGTGTATTTATATCCTTAGCTCACGGATCATGAAGAATCTCCCAGCAGGACAGGTCTTGGCCATGAGACATCATCAAACATCTCTATACAAGGAGAAAGCAAGCCCACAGGCATGTGACCCTAGAGAAGGGCAGACAGAGCTGTAGATCGGCCCCTGGGCAGGGGGGACTGACGGGCAGTCACTTTGGGGCCCAGAAGAGGACTCTGGACAGGGAACATGGAAGGAAACCTTAGGAAGCCTAGAACCCCCCCTTCTTCAGGCTGTTTGCTCAGATCTCATTTAGCAACATGAGCAGGACTCGCAAGCAACCCGGGAACCCACACCTCGTGCACACATGGTGTTGGTTTCCACCCAGCTGGGAGAAGCCATTCTTCATATTTGCTGGTGGTTTGAGTAGCTGTATTATTTGCAGTGAAAACTTGGAAACCCAGGCCTCAAGGGAGACAGGAATGTCTTCTGATACTGTGCTGCACTTAATAAGCTGTTCACCCTCCCCGCTTCTAGAGGATGATGGACCAATCAATAAAGGAGCACCTCGAACGGTGCAGTGAGCAGAATTCATTTAGCAAACATGTATTGAGCGCCCACTGTGTGCTCGCCAGCGTCCGGGCTGCGAGAGTTTGTGGCAATTAGGAGGCTGGTGGAAATGGCTGGACGGAAGCTCAAGTCAGGGAAGGAGCAAGTGGTGTCACATCGATCCAGGGGAGTGTTTGCTAGTAGATTTTAACGTGACACAACGCTCTCCCCAGGCCGCCGCCTGGCGCACAGGGGTCTGCGCTGTTTTCCTTCTGCCTTGCTGCGTACCTCAGAACGGTGAGGATGCATTAATGAGCAGCCACTTGACGAGATACTCCTTTGCCACTTCTAATACCTTCATATGTCGGCCCGGAACTCCAACTCGTTTCATAAAGAAGAGCGGTGGTGCCAGGCGTGGTAGCACACGCCGGGAATCCCAGTACTTGGGAGGCTGAGACAGGAGGATCACAGGCTCCGGGACAGCCTCCACAATTAGGGAGGCCCTTGCCAACTTAGTAAGGCCCCTTTTTCAAAATAGAAGATAAAATATGGCTGGGAGTGTAGCTCAGTGGTAGGATACCCCTGGGTTTACTTACCAGCAAAACACACACACACACACACACACACACACACACACAGAATAGCATAACAGCTACTAGCTGGTTGTCCAGTGGACAGGCTGAGAACGGAGACCCACTTGGTCCCACCTGCAGACAGTTAGTGAAAACCTAGAGACTTCCGTCTCTGCCTTTGCATGCTTCTCTCTCCTTGGGATTAGGAGGGATTTGAGACCTAATTATGCCCTCTATTCCTGTGCTGAGCATTCACTCTGATTATCTGGTCAATAGCTCAGGGTACATAAGTTTGGATACTACTGGGGGATCTTTCCTTTTTTCCCCTTTCCGGTATGGTGGAAACTGGACTTTATTCTGTAAAGTTCCTTCCTCAGGGACCAGTCTTCTACCTACAGCTTAGTAGCAAGCACTCCCCACAGGCAAACTAAGGCAGAACTAGCAAACGGGGCAGAGCCTGGACTCTGAGCCAGCCAGAGAGAGCCCACTTGCATCCCCAGCTCTGCAGTCTCAGCTGTGAAATCACCTAATTCTTTGCACCTTAGTCTTTGCGCCTGCAAAGTGGGAATCCTAGGATACCTATCGGTACTGTACAAAGTGTTCAAAAAATGAATGAAATGGATAAAGAGAAAGCTGATCCCCTCTGGAGCACTTTGAGGAAAGAAAAGAAGAGACACAATAGGGACCCATTTCGGCCTGAGTCTCGTAGCTGAGAGCTCATCCGGTCTCTGAAAGCCAGCTCCATTGCTCCGCATCCTGCGGTGGGCTCACGCTGCCTTCCGCTTGCTGACCACTTTGTTCCTTGGCTGCTTATAATGCAGATGTTCTCAGCTGTCTGGAACATTGGGAAAAATCTCACCGAAGGGGGCCAGATCGGCTCCTATTTCTCCCAGGTGCACACAGTCCCTAAGTGTGAACCTGTTGCCCTCAGCAGGCGAAGGACGCACAGAGAGGTGGGCACCTGCAGACCAGGAGGGGCTGTCTCTGCAGGTAGCCTAGTGATCCCTGCTGGAAGCCCCTTCCCTAGCCCATGGCTCAGTCCTTCCCAAGCCACTCTGCCCTAGCCATCTATGACCACAGCAGCAGCTGGCCCCTGAGGCGGCGGCGGCTGGCTCCAGCCCCACTCCCTGGTTACCTCCGGGGCGCTTTCCATCTCTGAAGCTTACAGCTCAGCGTAGAAAACAGACTGGGCGTTCCGCCTCCATCTCCCCCTTCTCAGCCTCTCCAGTCTTTTCCATCTAGTTCAGCACTTAGTTACTCACCACCAAGAAAAATAGTTCTAAACAGTGAGGACAAAGAGTCCTCATGATGCCGGCGTAATGGGCAGGGGGCTGTGCTCCCAGATGAGGGGACCTGTACCAAGTTCCCGGGAGGTATATTGCCAACCAAACGCTGCAGACTCCCCCTAGGGCGAGGCATCTGTGGTGCTTCCTCCGCCAATGTGTTGTCTCTCTAGCTGTGTCCTAACATGGACCATTCAGGGCTCTTCTTCTCAGTGGTCTCTAAGGGAAGGATTAGCACAGATAGGCCAGGGGGCTTCTAGCCTCTCATCTCTGCTCCAACCAGAGATCATAGATGAACCTGTCACTGTGTGGCAGGTTGCAAAAAAAAGTATGGGGCTTGTTCCTCCCTTTGAAAACATCACAGAGAGTCAAAGGCAATGTTTCCAGGCTGAACTACACACACCGAGTACTAGCCATGGGAAACACAGGAGAGCGGCTGGCTAGGGCGCTTGAAAAGCAGATCTGACCCACCAGCAAAAGCAAGCCAGCAAGTGCCCCGCATTGAAAACAAGCTCCCCTTTTAACTAAAGGTCTAGTGAAGGTCGGGCATGGGGAGATCTTGAAGGAAGGATATCCTCAGGGAATAAAAGGAAGAATAATGATCTGGATTCTGACACCGACATTGAACAAGAGTCCAGGATGGACCAGTTAGCGGCCATATTGGAGCGATGGCGCCGGTCTTCCTCTCTGTGGTGGTGGGCACTCCGGGTCAGGCCTACATGCTGAGGCTCAACAAAGGTGCAGCAAGGGCCCAGAAAGAGGCTGTGACATGAAGTGAGGGGAAAAGAGTGGAGGCTGATGACAGCCTATTAAGCCATAGCGGGACATCCAGTCCACAGCACCACATCCTGTCCCACAAGGAGCAGCTGCCCCGGAAAGGGTGAGATGGAACTGAGCCCGGTCCACGCCAGTCCCAGTAGATGGTCGGTGGTACTCAACTGGTCTCTGCTCTCCTTTCTTGGCACCATTTGTCATTTGTGAGTTCATGTTTTTAAGGGCATCTCAAAGGAAGAATGGAGAAGAAATATGAAAACACTGAAGATCATAATAATCCAGAAAGCAAGACGTTCACAGGTCAGGAGAGCAATACCCAGTCATCTCTCCCTAAGCCTTCTGTGCATCCGTGTGGACGACTCACTATGGTACGGCTGACTTCTGACCGGGTGCCAATAACTCTGTGTGAGGATATGCATGTTCCAAAGCCTGCTGTTACCAAGATCTCCATGAAGCTTCTGTGGCAGCCCTCCTCGGGGGGCTGCAGAAGAATTGGCAGGTGTCTGGCTCATGGTGAGCCCATCACAAGGACGTGTGAGTGAAGAAGAAGATGGTGTAAGCTGCTGTATCCTTGGGACAAGGAACTTGCATTACCTTCCTCTCTCACAATTAAGGAGCCAAACATAAGCCCCAGCATCGATCTCCCTTGCCCTTATATCTCTAAAAACGTCATTCACAGCCAAGCACAGTGGTACATGCCTGTAATCCTAGTACTTGGGAGGATGAGACAGGAGGATCATAGGCCAGCATCGGCAACTTGGGGAGGCCCTTAGCAACTTAGTGAAATTCTGCTTCAAAATAAAAAAAATAAACAGGGATTATGGGTAGCACTCACAGGTAGAACATCCCTGAATTAAATCCCCAGTACCACACACACACACACACACACACATCTACTCTGAGAAGGTCCAACTTTTCAGAAAGGAAGTCGAAAAGGCCTGGGATGGCCTGGAGGGCCAAGTCCAGCTTGTGCTCCTGCCTTCTCCAGCCTCCTGACCTCCGCCCGCCAATAACTCATGTTTTATTTAGCCCTTGGCAATTGCAAAATGCACTCACGCTGTATCTATTGAATGCCTCTCCTCTGTGCCGCCAGCCTGCTGGAAAGTGATGGCTGTGGTGTCATTTTTGAGAGCAGAGGGACTGAACACTGGTAATGTGTTCTAACTTGATGCCTCACACATTACTTTATGTCACGATCAAGACATGCATTTACTTAGCTGGCCATTTTGAATCACCAGCGGTGCTGATACTTGTTTGACAGTTCAGGGTGTGGGGCAATGCTGTGAGCGAGCGCACACTGGCATTTTAAAATCTAGTGCTATACGGGAATGGGTTCTGGCTATTTGAGTTTGCTGATATTTATGCTACCTGCAAGCAAAAAAAAAAAAAAAAAAAGCATCTTTTTAAAAAAGAAAAACACACTTGTATTCTTTATTGGGACCATGCAATCGAGTTCTTTATATATCAGAGGAGCCTATTCATATGTCTAGAATGGTTACTGAGGGATTCTGTCTATTCAGAATTCACACACCCTCAGTTCAAATGAAGAATGCACTCTTGCAATGCCCAGGATAAAAAAGAATGCTTATTGGAAAACTCGTTTGAATCAATCACAAATTCAACAAGTATGTGGACATCTCCACTTCTGAGATGATTGGCTAGAAGTCCATCCAGGACTGCCTTGGGTCGCTGCGGGTGTTCTAAATTTGTGATCAGACGGTCCGGGGTGGGGGGAGTGGAGGTTGCTTGTCCATCACTTATCTGCCAAAGACGTGCATGTACGCATGCTCTGAAGTACGAAAACATATTCAATGTAAATTAACTTTAACATTCAAAGATGATGGTTCATGATTTATTTTCAAAATAGTGTATCTGTGAAAAATTAAGAGCCACAAGGATCCAATTATCTCAATGGCAGGCTAATTTATGTGGCATGAAGCACTTTTTAAAATCTGGGAGGTATGTTTAGTAAGGCTAAATTGGTGTCATCTCACTGGGTCACAGCTTGAAGTCTATCTGAATGATGTGGATCTCATTAAACACCATCGACTTAAAATCGCTTCGGCGATGAGGAAGATAAAGTTTGGTGCCCAGTAGAAGTTTGCCTTTTGTTCGTAGATGCACGATCTCCAGGAGACACACTGAGTTCTCCAAGCAAACAGCACCTTGGGAAACAGCAGTGAAGCAGGCTGGGGTGAGCTCATGCTGCAGCCCAAGGTCAGGGTCTCCAGCAACCTGGAGGTTTAAATCAGCAAAGCCCTCTTCCTCGGAGCCTGCAGTCCTGGCTCCATGCCGGTATTGATTTTGGGAAGGAGCTCTGAAATTGATCAATACTCCTAGGCAGCTAAACTCTTCAGATATTTGCTCAAGAACCAGATAGTCATGTTTCTGTGGGCAGAGAAGGTGGTGGGCGCTCAGTTACATGATTAAATAACGCCTGGTTGGACCGCTGTTGATAAGTGACAGGTCAGCTCGGGGGCGCGTGTTTACTGTGATTACTCTAAACAGGAGCCAACCACATTGACCTGTTCCATTGGCACCTGCATAGCGAAGGAAGTTTGTCATTTGCTAGTTTAAAGTAGTCTCTCCCTCTAATGAGCTCTGCAGACAGAGGGGGGCTCAAGCTGCAATTCAAGACAACCACCAAGACACAGAACACAGAAGATCCTTGGAGCACGGCAGAGCTCCCCTGGTGGTCTTTACACCCTCAGAAGGACTCGGGAGATGGAGATGTCCTGCAGCAGTTAACAGCATCCGAGAAGCACACGAAGTCCACTCTTCCCAAGTGCAGCCTGGGCTGGCACTTGACTCTACCCATTCTTCTTATTAGTTCCACCACCTAGTGGCACAAGAACACCGGATTCAGATGGGTGTGCAAATTTACCTCACTAGTAAGAGAGAACTCCCAGGCCATCCATGGATGTGCCTGGGGCACTGGTAAGGTGTTCCATCCACACTTGGCCCTCAGTTGGCAGGCTGGCTGGTCCATTCTGGACTCTCTAAGAGGCAGGTATGCTGGGGACTCTGTCGCCACAGCTGCTAAAGTGGCCGCAGAGGTTCTCACCACTAAAGTTAGCCGGTAGCCAAGACAAGGAAGGAAAGTTACGATTATGGAGAGTCGGGATGTGAGATGTGAGCCGGGCATTGTGGCGCACGCTTGTAATCCCAGTACCTGGGAGGCTGAGACAGGAAGATCCGGGTTTGCAGACAGCCTCAGCTACTTAGTGAGGCCCTTTGCAATGCAGCGAGACCCTGTTTCAAAATTAAAAAAAAAAAATAGGGCTGGGGTGTATTTTGGAGATAGAATGCCCCTGGGTTTCCTTCCTGGTACTGCAAAAAAAAAAAAAAAAAAAAAAGTGAGACATGATGCCCAGAAACACTTGGCTGGCCCCAGAATACAAGACTTAGTGTATAGTTTTTCTATTATTTGTTAAAGTTCATGGACACTTCAGAACACAGTCTGCTGGAGAAAGGGTCACTCTGTTGAATCTCCACTGGCCACCTAGGGAGTGAGCGCTAGTGGGCACTGGTGTGATTATTTACCTGCAAAGGATAATGTTTTATTAAGGGACTCAGGTATGAAACAAATGAAATGCAAAATGTAGCATGCAATTCAAAGCATGCCCGTAAATAGCATCTGAAACGCCATATTCACCCAATGGGAGCCTGGCTGCATTGTATGCAGACAATGAGGTGTGTGTGTGTGTGTGTGTGTGTGTGTGTGTGTGTGTGTGTAAGAAAGAGAATATTCTCGGAATCTGGGTAAGCCTTTTTTTTCTCCTTCCTTCCATTATCTTTGGGACTGGAGCTATATGTCAGAGGTCTGTGCATATGGCTCACAGACGTCTCGGGAATATCCATTTTGAAGCAGTCATCTTAGCTCTTGGCATCTTCTCTGAGGACTGCCCAGGCACAGTTGAGCAGAAAGAGCAGGTCTCAGAGACATCCGGGTCTGCTCTCCCAAAGAGCATGGAACAACACAATCCTGCTGCGGGACCAGCCACACTACCCACCCCTGACCAGGGACTGGTGGGCACTGACCACTTCACACGGAGTGGGAGCTGTGCTTTCCCTCCTGTGCACCGAGGTTTCTTAGCTGTGTTTGTGAACAGAGGAAACCCGTCAAAAGATAAGGAAACAGCAAACTGAGTATGGTGGCTCATGCCTGTAATCCCAGTATCTGGGAGGCTGAAACAGGAGCATCACAGGTTCAAGGCCAGTCTCAGCAACTTAGCAAGACCCTCAAAAAATTAGGGAGACTCTGCTTCAAAATAAAAAAAAAATACAAAGGGTTGGGTTGTAGCTCAAAGGTAGAATGTTTCTGGGTTTAATCCTTAGCATCTGCCCCCCCCCCAAATATAAAGAAACAGCAAACCAAAAGGTACAGATATCATAACCTCTGCAGAGCAAAAAAAAAGAGCCTTTGCTTCTGTTCTAAGTCCCAGCTGCCTTCCTCTGACTGTTCATCCCATTATAAGCACTGTATCTTCTGCTAAATAACCAGCCATGTCGGGGCATTTGAAATGGAGACACAGTCTCTATTTATTTTCTAATGGTTTATGAGTAACTACAAATGGACTCTAATGATTGCAAGTGGTCTCCAAGGTCCTACTGTATCCCAGCCCAAAAACCTATCCAAAATTTGAAATCCTTTTCAGGTTCTGTTCTGCCAGCTCCCCTGGCATAACAGACCCAAGGTTATACCGTGAGTCCAATTTATGTGATCAATAGCCTCCAACCCAAACAATGCAGCACCTCCAATATGTATCAGATTTCCACAGAGACATCTCCAAGAGGGAATTTCACCCCTTCTCAAATGATGATGCTGATTTTCTAATAATCGTTTGTTTTTATTTCCTAGGTTGGCATATGATAGGGATCTTCTGGATAACATTCTTTATCTAGAAGAGGGATCCCATTGGCATACTAGAGTTCTAACACAGCAGGCTGAGTGCAGATTTAGTCTTAGGTGCAAGGAAAGCCGCCTTTTCAAGGGCAGAGCTGGGGCTGCAAGTGTGGCAGGGGACACGTGGCATCAACCTTCTTGCCTGAGATGAGACAGTTCAAGACGCTAAAAGGGTCTTGAGTTGGATTGCAGAGATACTTGCTCAACTTTCTGCATGTACTAAATGCTTCTTAATCCTACCCTTCAAACAAGTAAATTTTTTAGTTTTAATTAATATCCCAATCAAAATGTATTGCTGGCCTGGGGTGCTGGAGCACATCTGTAATCCTAGTACTTGGGGAGCTTAGACAAGAGGATCACAGGTTCAAGCTCAGCACCAGCAATTTAAGGAGTCAGTAACTTAGCAAGACCCTCTTTTCAAATAAAAAAGTTTTTTAAATGGCTAGAGTATAGCTTGGAGTTAGAATATCCCTGGGCTCAAGTACCAGAATGAGGAGAGAGAGAGACAGAGACAGAGACAGAGACAGAGACACAGAGCGAGACAGAGACAGAGAGACAGAGACACAGAGAGAGACAGAGACAGACACAGAGACAGAGACACAGAGAGAGACAGAGAAAGAGACAGACAGAGAGAGACAGAGAGAGACAGAGACAGAGACAGAGAGAGACAGAGAGAGAGAGATTACAGAGAAGAAAATTTTTCCTTCTTCTATAATGGTTATGTGGTTGACAAAACCCACCAGGATTAATTGTGTGAGTGAGGGGCACGCTATCAACTGAAGAATGAGGTATATTAACCATAAGAAGACAGACAACAAGACAAAGTAAATAGCTATTATAGGTCCTCTAAACTATTACTCTCTGCTTTTAGAGTTAAGTGGTACTTAGAGAAAGAACAATCCACATACACCTGATTTGAACCTCACCCGGTCTAGACCAGCAAAATTGAAAGTGACTCCACTGCTTGGGTGAGAAGTAGACTTACTGCTGTAGGCAGTTGTTGCGGTTGAAATGTGTTTGGTGTGTGAGAGGAGAATTCCCCCACCACAACCACACAAACAGGAAAACAGAGAAAAACCGAGGATTCTTGTTCTGAGCTAAGTATAAATACACATTAGCCCGAACTCTTGCTGACGATTTAAAGTTTATTAAAAGATGGAAATACAGAAAATAGAAATACAACCCCATGCCAAAATGGCATGAGGGGATGACTCAAAGGAGTACACCAAAGGGCTTAGACGTGGACCGGACCGGACTTTTTATACCCATGACCTCCATCTTGTTTACGTAATTCTGACGTAGTGAACATCCCTGTAAGGTACCTCCCCTTAACCCTGTAAGGTACCTCCCCCAACCAGGTGTGGCAAGGCGGCTCCTTTCCTGAAGGGCAAGGTCAAACCCTGCCCTATCCTCCCTAGATCATCATGTAGATCTCTTTAGATAAAGGCCTAGTTCTCCTCTCCTATTGACTGGTTAATTACTATGAGCTAGGTTAATTTACATTGGAATAGCTGCCTGTTTTAGGCAGAAATCAAGTCCTTTCTTTACTCATGTCTGCCGCCATTTTGACACAACTATTTTGAAATATCAATTATTTTCTTTTGAAATATATTAATAACCAGAGCTTTCCCAAATCTTCCTAGGTCATTTCCAATACTGGTACAGCAGTTTTCTTCTGGGACAGTTTGTCAAATGGCACCAGTGCAGTAAAAGCTGACTGATACACCTCCTTTGTTTTGTTCTGTTTTGTTTTTTGGGTTTTTTTTTTTTTTTTTTTTTTTTTGGTGGTACTGGGGTTCCTGGAAGCCCTTCTACCTCTGGGCTACACTCCCAGACCTATTTTATATTTTTATTTGGAAACAGGGTCTCCTAAGCCAGCGCGCCTGGCTGGCTTCAAACCTGCGCGATCCTCCTGTCTCCACCTCCCAAGCGCGGGGATTACAAGCGTGCGCCACCATGCCCGGCTACCCTCCTTTGTCTGCAGAGCCAGAAGTCAGAATTTTCACCCAACTAGAGAGCTTGCACACGAAAACAGAAACTGTAGTGTCAACAGGACGAGGAACCTGGCTTCATTCTGGTCTCCTGGCCAATTCATGGCATTGCCTCAACTATCAGGACTTTGTCCACCCCTAAGGACCCTACCATTAAAGCTGCATTGCCTTTTGTCTCCGTACCATAAGCTGCAGAGCTTTCTGGAGCTAATTTCTGTTCTTTGCAAGCAGATAAGAACTGTCATTGGCCGCGTCTAGAGCTGTCCACTCCTCTGTCCATCTCAAGACACCCCAGAAGTGACCTGCATGGCCTTCAATCTCCCACAGCCATTGAGACCCCTACACACTCTACAAGGACACGACCCAACGTTCACATTGACTGAGAGTGAGACACAGAGATGCCTGCACCTTGGGAAGGAAGGGTCTCCCAGAGCAAACATTTGCTAATTTATGTATGAGATTTCAGCCGCACCCCTGTCAAGAGTCCTTAGGGCACCGGGATGACTTTCCGTGCATGATTAAAATGTGCATCAAGAATCAAAGAGCAAGGTCAGGAGCCTGTGGGCATAAGCTATCATCCTGCTTGGGTGTGATACAGGGTCACCTCTGAGCATCATCACGTCTTCTTTTTCTATTTTCTTTGAGGTAGAATTTTAGGCCTAAAAAAAAAATGCTGCAGAAACAAAGCCTCCAAATACCCTCACCCTGCTTCCCCTTACTTCTCCATCTTCAACAGCCACTGAACATTCATCAAAACTCAGACGTTATTTCGCTACAATGCTGCTACCTGGAGCAGGAAACCTAGCTCAATTTCTGCAATTCTCCTTTGTCCCGAGGTTGAGTGTCAGGTGGTCATCATGTGTCCTTGGACCCAGCTAGTCTGGGAACCAGTCCCTGTCTTTCCTTAAACTTTGTGACCTTGATACTTTGGGAGAATACGGGTTAGTTGTTTTCTAAAAACTGCAGGAACTGGAGCTCCTCCAGTGTCCACCGATGATTAGGTTAATGTTATTGTACCAGTATTGGAAATGGCCTAGGAAGATTTGAGAAAGCTATGATTATTCATATATTTCAAAAATTGGGTGAGGGGCAAATCTGTGCAAGGACTTGGTTTCTGCCTAAAAGCAGGCAACTATTCCAATGTAAATTAACCTAGCTAAGAGTAATTAACAAGTCAATAGGAGAGGAGAACGAGGCCTTTCTCCATCTAAAGACAGATCTACATGATGATCTAGGGAGGGTGGAGCAGGGTTTGACCTTCTTCCTTCATGAAAGCAGACACCTCGGCACACCTGGCTGGGGGAGGTACCTTACAGGGACGTTCACTACGTCAGAAGTACGCAAACAAGATGGAGGTCCTGGGTATAAAAAGTCCGGTCCACGTGTGATCCCTTTGGTGTATTCATTCGAGTCACCCCTCCATGCCAGTCTGGTATGGGGCTATACCTATCCTCTGTATTTTTATCTTTTAATAAACTTCTTTATATCTTCAGCAACTGTCCAAGCTATGCATACTTATTCTTAGCTTAGGACAAGAACCCGCGGCAATTTTCTGGTTTTGGTCGTTTTTGGGTTTTGTTGTGGTTTGAGAGAATTGTGTTTGGGACCCTAACAGGGGTCCCTGGGAACAGTTTCCCCATAACCACCATACTCCCAAATCCGTAACACCTTCTTCCTTCCTTCCTTCCTTCCTTCCTTTCTTCCTTCTTTCTTTCTTTCTTTCTTTCTTTCTTTTCTTTTCTTTTCTTTTCTTTTCTTTCTTCTTTCTTTTGTGGGATGCAGGTACCATGGATTGAAAGCAGGGACATTCTACCTCTGAGTTACCCCCCCAGCCCATTTATTTATTTATTTATTTATTTATTTATTTATTTATTTATTTATTTTTGCGAGTCTGGGGATGGAACCCAGGGGCATTCAACCTATGAGCTACACTGCCTGCCCTACTTTTTGTATTCTTTATTTTGGAACAGGGTCTCACTAAGTTGCGGAGGATTTTACTAAGTAGCTGAGGCTGTCCACGAACTGCAATCCTCCAGTTTCAGCCTCCCCAACGCTGGGATTACAAGCGTGCGCCATCACTCCCGGCTCCTTTTATTAACTAATTAATTAATTAATTTTTAAAATTTAAAAGAGTCTGGCTTTTTTTTTTTTGGTACTGGAGGTGCACCCAGGGACATTCTACCTCCAAGCCACACCCCAGCCCTATTTTATTTTTTAATTAGAGTCTCATTAAGTTGCTGAGACTCTCACTAAGTTGCTGAGGCTGGCCTCAAACCTCTGATCCTCCTGTCTCAGACTCCCAAGTACTGGGATTACAGGTGTGCATCACTGTCCCTGACTCCTGGGGCTCTTTCTACAGAACTTAAGGGTCCGAAGCTCCTCCCTTCCCTCCTCAGTGGCACTGACCTGCCTGTTGGCTTCCCGGGCCTGTGTACCATAATAATTACAGTAGCATGCTTGCATTCTTTTTTCCTTTCTTTCATTTTTTTTTTTTTCCAACTGAACATAAGGTCTCCAAACAGAGAAATTGATCCAGGATTCCACTTTCTTTTTCTGCGGCTTGGCTTTATGAGGGCCCAAGTGGTTGCTTTAGAAACTTTTGACAGGCCCGGCAGTCTAGCAAATTAAATCCTCCAGCCCAAGCAGGTCCTGACCCGGAATATCTGCAGGGCCCCTGAGGCCCACAGGCCTGCCTCTCTTCCCTGATAGGATATCCACTTACCTCCCAGGGGGGCGAGTTAAATAATAAAAAGGCTGCAAACAAAACCAGTATTACAGGCAACCCACTGCTGCTATTGTCTTTTCATTACAGAGGAGAGAAAAGGGACCACTCTGAAAAAAAAAAAAAGAAAAGAAAAAAAAAGATATAACAGAAGGAAAGAAATAAAGATAGGAGAGAATAAGGCAAAGCAGCTACAAACTGGTCCTACCAGGAAGCTGCACAGGGCAGGCCTGTGGTGTGATCCCTTCCAGTCCTACGCAGCCAGAGAAAACCTGTACATGTTAATTATGAATGGGAGAACTGGCCTGGATAAATACCCATCTCCCCTCTCTGGCTGCAAGTGTAAGCAGACCCACAGCATCCTGAGAGCGGAGCTGATTCCCCTCAGTCTGCCCAGCAAGTTACTCCGCATCTGCATTGCCCATCCTCAGCAGAGCTCGGGAAACAGATGGGAAACCTAAAAATAGGGGCTCACGCCAGCCTGGGGGAAGGGCCGATTCAGAGTTCTGCTTCCCTGCACCTGCACCTATCTGAGCTGCTGCCCTTGGCTCTGTGAGAGGAGGGGGCTTTGCAGGGCATAGACAGGAAGGTGGAGTCAGTCGGGGTCCTGGAGAATCACACCCACGCATCTGAGTTTTTCTGCCCCTCATTATGCCAAACAAGGGCATGTTTTTATTGGTTGATAACATGCTTAAGAAGCTAGAGAGAAGAAGCAAAGGAGCTTGAGTTAAATGAAGAGAGACCAGCTAGGAGTGGGAGAGGAGAGGGAGACAGCTGGGGAGGGAGGAAGAAGGAATTAGTTCAAATACTATTAACTTCAGATGTGAAGGTCTCGCTGCAGATCTCACTAACAAGGACTGGGAGGCAGGTGAAGAAGCGGGCGGGACACGGAGGGAACCACGCCAGGCGCTGTGTGCACCACGTTTGGAGCACTTAGGGGCTCGTTATAATGCAACAATAGAGTAAACAAAAGCGACTTCACATACAAATTGGCATCGCTGTGTTTATCTGGAAAAATGGTGGGACCCAATATGGCTGAGCTCCCATTTCAGCATGGAAGCAGGTGGGCCCTGCAGCTGGACCTCGCCACCCACTGACCGTCCTCCTCAGTGTCCCAGGCCAGTTTTTATTTCTTCTCCTCTTCTGCCCCTTTCTCCTCCTCTTCAGCCTTCTTCTCCTCCTCTTCCTCATCTTCCTAATCTTCCTTCTCCTCCTCTTCCTCC
>NC_137805.1:23034421-23037410 GCF_963383645.1 Muscardinus avellanarius | reverse complement strand
CCAAAAATGTCTGTGAACATGTCTGAATCCACACTACTTGACAAATGATCCTGGATAATTTCTCCTTACATCCCTAGCCAGAATACACTTATAACTGCCACATCATATTCTTCACCGTCTATAATTTGCTTTATTGTTTAATGAAAAATTGAGAATAATCTTGTAATCTGTAACTTCTTTCTTCAAATTCCAAGGGAAAAGAAAGTGCAAAAATCTTTGCAAACCTGGCATACCAAAACAAATACCCATTACACCATATGGGTTTATGTCTGAGTACAGAATTTTTACAAATATATTTCAAATTCAAATGTACAAAAATATCTGCCTAATGATATGTAGTTTCAGTGTAAACACTTCATTTTTCTTCTAAATGAGCATTCGGTTTGTAGAAACGGAAAACTAATGTACTCTTCAGCTGCCAGAAACAATCTCCATGGTATTCAGAGACCTTTGTTGATTATGTTTTAGCTACATGATGTTTACATTATTCAAACCAAAAATACCAAAACGATGGGTATATGGATCATCTGGGATTGGCTCTCTAGTCTGGCTTTAAAAATCCAGTTTTCCTGCTTAATCATAAAATCAAAGGAGAAACATCTTGATAACATGGAGAAATTATCTTGGGTGTCCCATCTCACTAACCAAATTAGTAGCAAAAGGAGCAAAGAAACCTAAAAATAGACTACAACAGCATTGAAAAGAAGAATTTTCTGTGTATGACATAGAATTGAGGTCTTTAAGCTAGAGACTAGGTACCTAGGACCTTCTGGAGGAATGTGCAGGGGCCAGCTCACATTGCAAGGGTAAGAGGAGCTCTAATCAGTCTATGAGGTCAGGGTAGGGAGTGAAGAGTCGGTGGTATAGAGGCATGCTCAGGATGAACCCTATGGAAGGTCAGTCTTCAAAGCCAAAGAGAGTAGAGAAAAGTTATTATCTGACCCCAAGCACAGAAGAAGTGACATCTGTCCATAGGCCAGGAATAGTGATTTCCAACAGCAAATGAGACCAGAAGAGGTACCCTGGTGAACGTCTTCTATAAACCAGAGAGGCCATCACATCATGATAGCTTTCAGGCTGAGCTAGATCAGAGTCCAAGACAATGGCAAAAGAGTGTGAAGAAATTCAGCTATCACCACTGTCTGCAGAGAAATGTCTTAAATGGGAAGAGAAAAATGGGAAGAGAACACCTTTGGCTTTTATCTAAATACAAAAATACCTACAATGTCCAGTTCTCAGCCCTGCACTGCTCACATTGAGATGGTTTTTCCCATGAGTGGTTGGCGGGTTGATTGATCACTTCTAGAAAGCTAAGAAGGTCTGCTGAAAACATGTAAGGAACAAGAAAGATGAGTAAGATGAGGTTATCTACAAATTATGTTCTGCACACACAATAACCCTGTAATGCTAACTACATACCAGATCTGGTGCTAAATATTTTATAATCTGTTTTAATTGAATTCTATTTCTTGTTAGCTGGGTAAACTTACACAATTTATTTAACCTCTTTGGGCCAGGACTTTATTGATTCTTTGCCGTTTGTGAAAACCTACTTTGGGACTTATCATACACTAAGTTTTCCTTCACATTTCCAATGCGCTCGATGAGTATGTTTCCTCCATGTTCATACCAGTGATGCTTGGTTCCCACTCTACCCTGATGAACACATTTGCAGATTCTTTTCTGCACTCTAATCTCACTGAGTCTCATTTTTTTAAACATTCGTTATTTTCCTCAATATTACTGTTTCGGTCAACATTCTCACCCGCTGATATAATCCAAAACAACTGACCACACAACTTAAAGGAAGGAAGATTTATTTGCTCATAGTTTTAGGGTAGTTGGGGGTTCAATCTAGGTCAAGCCAGGTCTGCAGAGTTCTGGGCATGGTAGTGGGATACACAGGGAGACAGCTCTGGTCTCATATCATGGAAACCAGGAGCAAGAGAATGAGAACAAGGGGAGGAAGAACTCCATACAATCTCCAAGGCCGTTTCCCCAGGAACCCACCTCCTCCAACCACGCCCCACCTGCCTAGGTTACCACCCAGTAAATCCATGACAATGACTTATTCAACGATGAGATTACAACCCCCATTACTTAATTATATCAACTCTGAGTATTAATAGATGAGCCCTTTAAGGGACATTCTATAGTTAAACCATAACAGTCTCTGTTTTCTGTCAATATTGGTTTTATTTATTGGAAAGCCATTATTGAATGCACTTGAGCCTGAGACCTTTTAGATTGCTGGTGAATGACCTCTCTTCTTGTGATGTAATCACCTCTTTGCTCCTAATGCTCCTCTCACTCTCAAGCTGATCATATCTGATTCATGCAGACACCTTAGTTTTCCTTTGGTTAGTGTTTGTATGGTATATCTTTTTTTTTTTTAAATGCTTTACCTTTAATCTCTTTGGAACTCTTGTTTTAGATCTTTCTTTTATAAATAACATATAGTTAGGTTTATGAAGTCTACTCTAAATTTTTTTACATTTATCAAGACAGCGCAATACACATTCATTTATCATAGTTTTTAAAGTTTGGATTTGTTGCAGAGTCTTAGTGTGTTCATGACTTTTCTTCTTTATCTGGCACATTATATTGCCTGAGTAACCTTCTGTCTTCCTTCTTCATTCTTCTTTTACTTAATCTTTCATCAGATTTGTAAAATTGTAAATTTTGCCTTCTAATTCTATCCCTATGTTGGTAACCCATAAAAATTGACATTAGATAGTCAAATTTTAATATCAAATATTAATAAATATCTATATTCTCTTTTCAAATGACCCATATCTCTTAGAGCTCCGTGATTCTAATACCCTGCTCTTAGACCTTCCATTGTTCTTATCAGTAATTTCCACCTTCATTACAAGCCACCCACATTACATGATTTCCC
Source organism: Muscardinus avellanarius (assembly GCF_963383645.1). Lineage (NCBI taxonomy): Eukaryota > Metazoa > Chordata > Mammalia > Rodentia > Gliridae > Muscardinus > Muscardinus avellanarius. The sequence continues at coordinate 23,034,511 of NC_137805.1, read as the reverse complement.
AGGATACACCACAGGGGTTTACAAAAATGAAAAAGGAGAAACAGGAGTTGCAGGCGCAGGACGGGGAAATGGGAAGGTTCAAAAATATAT
>NC_137805.1:22956921-23029421 GCF_963383645.1 Muscardinus avellanarius | reverse complement strand
TGGTGAGAAGGAAAAGATGCCAGGTCATGTTTGGGAAGGACACAGAGTTCAAATCCTGTTTCTGCTGCAGACCGTGGCTGTGTAAATCCTGATACCTTCATCTTAATGACTTCAGGGACCTCTCCTGGAATTAGGACGCAGGTCTCTGCTTCCAACGGTGTCTTGAGGGCCCCAGGGAAGTGGGACCCTCCTTGAGAGTCATGGAGCAGCAGGATCTGTAAATGGCGGTGGCTGCGGGGCCTTGGGAGCGGAGGTTAAGGACCGCGTCACCCCTCCTGGGTGCAGATTGCATATAGGTGGCAGGTCCTTGAGCTTCATTTTCTTTAAGATTCATCCGTGGGCCCGTGAAGGGTTTGTAGTGCAGCGCTGGGCACCGGCCACTCCTCAGCACCATGGACAGTGCACGAGCCGCAGGGAAGCCAGGTTCTAGGGATGCTGCCTTCTGGCCAGGAGGAGACTGCGGTGATTAACCACACATGCCAGGTGTGGTGAGCAAGAATAAAAATAAAGTGAAGGCAAGCACGGAGGACTGTGTGGCAGAAGGGTGCCCTGTGGGTAGGCTTGTCAGGAAGGTATGTGTGATAAGCCGAGGTTTAAGCTGAACCCTGAAAACAGCGGGGTGATGAGGTGGGTGGAGGAGAATTATCATGCCATGGCCAAATGTACTGTTACTTAGAAACGTGCTGGCATCCACACTGGGTTCCTTCTGCTCTTGCAGTGGGAAAGTTCCAAGCAGCCTCCAGAAGAGTCTCCACACCCTCTCTGTGCTGCATGCCTGAGCTTGTCCACTTGTCCATCTCCCCAGCTGGGGGACAGATCTTCAGAATGAGCCTTGACTTGTGTCTTGCTTCCTCTGGGGTCTCGTGAGCATTTCCCTTGAAACAGACTTCTCTGCAAAAGCCAGGTGAGTCACTGGGGAAAGAAGGAAGCCCATCTACCTTAGTTGGCTACAAAATATTCCTGCACTGGCCTGCCCTTCTACAATCAATTTCTTCTAGGATTGGTCTACAGAAGTGCCCTGACTCCCCCAGGGTAAAGAGGAGGGGAGGCCATCTGGAGATAAGAGGACCTGCAGTCAGCCCCCGCCTCAGACTTGATGCTGCAAGTGGAATCAGGGCCTTGACTCCTTTTTCACTGCACAGCCCAAATGCACCTCCTTCTTCCTTCCCTCCCTGGGATTCCCAGCTTGCGGGGTGGTGGCTGGCCCTGGCAGTGTGGGGGCCATGATGACGCTCTGCGACCCTCCGGCCTCCTCAAGCCCGTGACCTCCTGTCCCCAGCTTCCCTCCATGACACAGAAGCACCGGCTCTCACTAAGTCTGTCACCTCCTGGCCAAGAAGCTGTGGTTTGGGGTGGACCAGGCTCCTCTCTGCTCTCCCCGCTGTGTGCTGGCCATCTGCCTTTCCTTCTGGAGGCTCCATGGTGCATTCTGCAGAATGGTGCCACAGCACCTCTCCGCAACCTAAGGAAGATGGGCTCGGGAGCAAAGTGTTAGATGCTGCCTTCATCCCGACATGGTCCTTCTCTTCCTTCCTTCCTTCCTTCCTTTCTTCCTTTCTTCCTTTCTTTTTCTTTCTTCCCTTCCTTCCTTTCCTTTTTCTTTCTCTTCTTTTCTTTCTTTTGGTACTGGGGATGAACTTAGGGATATTCTATCTTTGAGTGACATGCCCAGGCTCATTTGAGTTCTCATTTTAAAGCAGGGTCTCACCTAATTGCTGAGGGCCTTGCTGAATTTCTGAAGCTGACCCCAAACCTACAATTTGCCATTCTCAGCCAACTCCCAAGTGCTGGGATTTTGCTACCTCATTTTAGCAAAATAATTGTGTTAGTCAGCTTTTCATTGCTGTGACTGAATACTTGGTAAGGACAACTTAGAAAAAGGCATGGGCTGGCAGATTCAGAGGCCTCTGTCTGTGGTCGGCCACCCTATTGCTCTGGGTGTCAGTGAGGCTGAGGGGCATGGCAGAAGGTGCGGTAGAAGAAGGATGCTGGGCTCAAGGCTGGAAGTAAGCAGGGATGGGTGTGGGGGGCAGGGAGGCCAGCAGCAAGATATAGCCCCCAAGGCCATACCCCCAGTGACCCATCCCTTCAGCCACACTCATCTGTGGACTTCACTACATTGGTTATGATGCTTCAATACATGCCCTTTTGAGGTCACATTCTAAATCCAAGCCACAGCAGTAACTTAACACCATCAGTTATCTCTCTTTCCTATTCAGAAGACTAAAAAAATGAAAATTTTCCTGAACATTCTAAGTGCAGAGAAGCACTTGTGATTTCCAGACTCTAAAATGAAGCACGTTGCCGGGCATGGAGGCACATACTTATAATCCCAGTACTTGGGAGGCTGAGATAGGAAAATCAAAGCCAGTCTCACCAACTTATGAGGCCCTCTGCTGCTTCATGAGACCCTGTTTCAAACTAAAGAATAAAATAGAACTGGGGTTGTAACTTAGCAGTAGAATTTCCCTGGGTTCTTTAATCCCTAGTACCACCACAAAAAAAAAAAAAAATGGAGCATGTTTCCACGTGGGCATGCATCCACTTTCTGAGCCTACTTTTCTCATTTCTATGATAAAGGAGAGCAGGAAGAGGTAGGGAGGGAGAGGTTACCATATTTCATAAGGCTATTGAGAGAATTAAAGAAAATAAAGGGGGCATAGCAACCAATGTGGTACCTTGATGATGCTTCAGGCCTGAACTGAGGTTGCTTTCTCCACCACCCACCATTAACAGCATCCTCACTCCCACCAGGAGACCCCAGGGATGCCACAGATCAGTCGGTTGTCGTTTCCAGTGTGGACAGAAAAGACTCAGCCGTTTCTGTTTCCCTTCATTTGAGAGGCCATGTGAAGACAGGACAAGGAGAAAACTCAACTGGACACAAGGCGGCTGCATCCCTGCAGAGACACGCGGTCACCTCTCCAGCGGTGTTCATTAGCTTAAGGCATCTGTCTCCTGCCTCCGCTCCGAGGACACAGCTCTGAACCCTGGGGCAGACGCCGGCTCACCTTGGAGACGGAAGTGAAGCAGGATCAAGATGAAAGACAGCGAACGAGGAGCAGGGGCCACGGAAATTGTCGGCAATTTCACCAGCCCGCGTCCTGTGTGGTGGGACGCGCCGGCCCACTCGCAAATGACAGTCAAATAGAGAGTGTTAAACGAGCATTTTTCTGGAATTTACTGGGGGAGGAAAAGAAAATGTTGTATGCTGCCAAATGATTGCGCACCTACAAAACGGTGAGGTCGCCTTCTGCTGAAATGTCACGGTGAGATGTTTAAAATAGATTCCCAGTGCAGTTTTAATAATGCCGAGGTTAAAGATGAGGGGGAAAAATGTACTGAATGAGGAATGTACTGCAAAAATATTGCTGTTTAAAGTGGATTTTTAGGAGTAGCCTTCTGTTATGTCAGAGTAGTGCATGACCCCGTGTACTGCTAATATTTTTATAATTGTTGTATTTATAATTAATAACTATCAGCTCATAGCTCCAGGCTAATGAACCCTGCTTTGGCCTTCCTGCTGGATTTCATGAAAGTTGGTCCTCAGAGAGTTGGAGGAGGGAGAGGGAACAGGGATCTTATGAGCTCAGCATGTTGTTCAAAATTAAAATCTCACAGTGACATCTGCAGCAGTTCATCCGGAAGTGTTCATCCAAACTCTCTTCTCTCTCCAGCTGACCCCCAGGACTCAAGACCCCCAGCAGTCTGGATTATATCCTGTGACCCCATTTCCTCCACTGCTGGAGGTCAGGGTTGAAAACATGTGCCTAGCTGGGGCAGGTCCTTTATTTCTGGGATCTGAGTTGAGGAAAGAGACCTTTGTAATGGAAGCTGAGGTTACACGGGACGAGGTTAATGGGAAGTGGCCTGGATTCTGTGGGCCATCTCAGTAACTTCCTGGCGATTTCTCTTTCTAATCTAACGTGAATGTATACACTGCAATGCTTTCTCAAGAGAGAAACAATCATAGGCAGAATCTCTTCTTCTGCGTAAAATGTGTGGAAGGAAGGACCTGGGGTTGGCAGAGAAGCTGGGCACCTTTTCTAATTCTCTTATTCTTTCACCTCTTTGGTCTTTCTCTTCCTATAAATTTGGTGATCCGGCAGCCATTACTCCAGCCAGGGAGGCAGGGGAAATGTCCAGGTCTCCTCCCTCTCTCCTCTTGTCTTTCCTCAAAGGGCCCAGCTGTTGAGCATCTTCAAGTCACCTCTAGATTCAGAGAAGGTTGGGGCAGCATTATGTTGTTTGTTTTCTCAAAGGGTGGTGCTGGGAATGGCTGACGGGTTGGCAGACAAGTGCATCCGCCCCACTGGCTCAAACGTCTTCCTGATAGCCACCCAGGAGTCCCAGAGTGACAACCTAAGCCAAGAGACAGGAGCCCTGGAGAGAGACTCCAGGCTCACATCCTGACGCGGCCCTTCTTGCACACACATGAAAAAGGACTTTGATTCAACCTCAGTTCTGGGTGTCTGGGGGCCACACGGCAGCTCCTGCTGCTGAGTGAAACACCCCATGATCACCCCCCCATGTACAGCAAATGTTCCCCACTTCCTATCCTTTGACTCCCTTCTCCGCTTCCCAGAGTCTGTGGCTGCTGTGGACGACAATGTCATGTCCATTAATGGTTATAAAATACATTCTCCATAAACGTGACTGTTCACAGCAAATACGTAGCATCTTTTCTTATTTGAGTTTTTAATGGTATGTAGATGGTGCCACATTCCTTAGATGATCCGGTACCTTGCTCTATCATCTGTCCACTGAACACTAAGTTCGGGAGACACATCTCTGTTGGTGGCTGTAGCATCAGGCCACCACATGAGTGACCACATTCCATGCTATCCTGTGAGTCACCAATTTTATGTGTCTCCTACATAGGGACCACGAAGTCATTTCCACAAACAATGCCAGAAAGTGCCTATGCCACACTTGGTTTAGAACTGAGCAGCTTTATCTACGTTATTTGCCCTTGACCTGGCTTTATGGGGCAAGCTGCATTGGTGCACTGGCATCTTTTTACCAGATGTGCCAAGTAGTTCTCCATCGATTCAGGTACTACCAGCCGCATATGGAGGACCCCACACCGTCAGCCATTCTTCACGTAAAGCACTTCAACGTTTTGTCTCTTCTAACTGCGGAACGAGGGAGGGTATACTCTCCTGCACACACATTATTGGTGAATCGAACCCAGAGACATTCTACCCCAGCCCTTTTTGAATTTTCGTTTGAATAAGGTTCTCTCCCTAGGTTACTGAGCACCTCACGGAGTCCCTGAGGATGTCCTTGAACCTGTGATCCCCCTGCCTCTGCCTCCCATGTCTGGCTTGTTTGTACATTCGTAATTACTGCGGGGTTCGCAGGGGATCTTCTGGGTAATCCTCGCCTGGCTTTCCCCTCCTGTGCAGACTCTATTCGTGTGTCCAGTTCATTTGCTTTGTTCTCAGTTCTTGCTGGGACCTCGCGTCTCTGTCTTTCCCCGGCGACCTGTACTATCCACGTGGCCTCTCCGCCCGTGTCTTCAGCTTTGCTTCGGCGTCTTGTACTCCACAGATGTTTTTAATTTAAGTGTGACACGTTTATCAGTTGTTTCTCTTGTGCTTTGTGTCCTTTAAGTCTGATTGACAAAACCCCTCTCTGTTCAGAACCACGAATTATTCTCTGAGAATCTGCTCTGAGGATTCTGTTCTTGCACTTTGGGGTCAGGGGTTCGCAGGCAATGTGGGGCTCACCTCCATGGACGCGGTGTGCCGCTGCCCCGGGGCCTGGCCCCATCACCTCTCAGCTCCCTCGACCCTTCGGTGTGGGTTCTCCCTAGATCTTCTGTTGTGTTCAACCAGCCTATTTGCCCATGATCTAATTCCTGATGGGTTGTGTTTTTATATAACAAATAATAAACAAGTCGTTGTGTCTGGATGTTGTCTGTAATCATTTTAAAGCTCTATGTCATCATTTGCTTAGGATTTTTATCATATTAAAAAAGTTCCCGGGGCTGGAGGTGTGGCTCGGTGGTAGAGTTCCTGTCTAGCATATGTGAGGCCCTGGATTTCATTCCTGTCCTTCAAGAAAAGGAAAAAAAAAGTTCTCTTTGTTTATTTGCTAGGAGGTGGTTTAAAAATTATATTTGAGTTGGTCGTGGTGACCCACATCTGTAATTCCAGTATTTGGAGACAGACAAGAGGATTGCAGAGTTTCTGCAACTTAGTGAAACCCTGTTTCTAAAAACTAAAAAATGCTGGGTGTGATGGTGCACGCTTGTAATCTCAGTACTTTAGAGACTGAGACAGGAGGATCACAGGTTCCTGGCCAGCCTCAGCTACTTAGTGAGGCCATTCACGACTTAATGAGACCCTGTTTCAAAATAAAAAATACGGATGTAGATGCAGCTCAGTGGTAGAATTTCCCTGGGTTCAATTCCTGGTAACACACTCTAAAATAAAATAAAATAGGGCTGGAGGTGTAGCTCAGAGGCAGAACCCCCATCCCCAGGTTCTATCCATAGTACACAAAAATGAAAATAAATAAAAATTATATTTGAATTTGAACTTTATCTCATAATGTTGTGTATCTGTCGACATGACTACTCTTTCATCAACAGAATTTTTCGGAGCGGAGACACTGGAAGACACAACTGACCACCTTTTCCAACGCACGTGGATTTTTTGGTCACCCACACGTACAGGCTGGGAAATTGGTATTTTGAGGCAGAAAACAGTAACTAGTCCCTGGGCAAGGGGCATGGTGGGGTATGTTCAGACTCCACGTCCATGTCAGCAGAGAAGTTAGTGCCTCGTTAGCTCCGGCTCAGCAGCGACAGTGGTATTTGTTTCTTGGCTACCTCTCCCGGTGTAAGGTGAAGATGATTAATGGGTTGCCAAAGGAATCGTACAGTAAGCTTTCCTGATTAGTGTCCCTTGAGCTGCCCGTGTAGCCGCTCACAGCCGCAGGACAGAGGGTATTGATGAATAGTTTTATGACTCATTTGGGCAGATGCATGAAGCCAATTATTCTATCAGGTGGCATTCCATCACGGCTCTCTTCGATCTGCCACGGCCGGCTATTGATCAGGTTTTGCGGAGGACAGCGAGTGTAACAGCCGCACCTGGACCTCATCCTGGGCGGGTCCCACAGCCCGGTACACTAGCTGGGGCTGGCTTGATTATCTCGCCATTAGATAAGGGCTAGCAACCTGATGTACAGTGTACTTAAACATCGAAGTCAACCACTAAGCCAAGCACGGGAAGGAGGGATGGGGAGGGAATGGGGTGGGAATTGGGTAGGGGCTAAATGGGTGATGTGTACATGCATGTCCACACAAGTTTTTGACCCCAATATGATGTATGAATATAATACACCAATAAAAAATAAAAAATAAAAATAAAAAAATAAAAATCATAGGGGGAAAAAAAAGAGAACCCATGGCGATATTAGAGAGAATCCCTAATTCTTAGCTTCTGATAGGATTCATCCGATCTTCCCTGCCCTTCCCTGTCTATTTTACTGAAGAGTTTGAACAGGAAAAGCAAATGCACATTCATGCATCATTTCCTCTGTTGGGAGGAGTCTGCTGAATTAAAAATTTTGAGCTGAAAAGACATACATCAGTCCTTAATTTGGATTATCTTAAGCTCAATAGAACTGTGTCTGGGTACAGTTCCATCGGCCCACTGTGCTATGAACAAGAGGCACGACCTGCAGCAAACAGAGTGGCATGCCATTCCCTGCACAAGAATAATTGGAAAATTAGGTGCAAATGGAATATTTCTTTGAATGATGTATTTTTGCCCAGTGTGCTCTCCCTTAACCTTGTGCTGATGCATAATTAATAGAGAGATGTAGTCACTTAACGACTGACTTTTGCAGACCGCCCGCGGGCATCCATTCCATCTCAGGGACCCGATGCGGGGTGGCATGAGATGACTCTGCTGCCACCGAGATGCAGCGTGGCGATGGCTGAGAGAGGAGCCTCTTTTTGAGGAGGAAAGGGCGGAGGCAGGGGGCAGCCCTGGCAGCTTGCTCCAGCGGGACGCGGAGCTTCCTAGGCATGGCTGCCTATGGCTGGACTGCAGACAAGGGCACTGGAGCAGAGGCTCGGGGCTACTGCTGTGCTCCCCAAAATGGCTTCATTTTATCCCAAGGGTTTTTAAAGTACTAAAGGAAATGTGAGGCTGGTATTGAGCGTTCCTAAATATATCAGAACTGGGCTCCCCTATTATTTTTAACAAGTTTAGCACGCTGTGGTCCCTGGGACATAAAACTCACCCACACAGAACGCAAAATGCGATGGCTTTTGGAGGATGCGGAGTTAGGCAGCCATCGCATAACCCATCTTAGAGCGTCTCCACCATCCCGAGAAGAAAGACTGCACTTGCTATCAGTCACTACCTTCTGCCTCCCCATCGCTCAGCCCCAGGGAGCCATTCATTCTCCTTCTGTTCCTACAGATCTGCCTGTTTCCGACACTTACACGGGATGGAGCCACGCGACATGCAGCCCGCCGTGACTAGCTGTTCGCTGGGCACCCTGCTTTCCATCACGTTATGGTATGTATTCGTGATCCATTTCTGTTTGTTGCCAAATATAGTAGACGCCATTGCACTAGGATGCCACTATTTGTCTAACCATTCATTAGCTGGTGGACATTTGTGCTTCCTCTACTGTTTGGCCATTAGGAAGAGCCAAAATTTTACTGCGCCCGTTTTTAATGCCCAGGATTCGTGTGGACATGGATTTCCTTCCTCTTGGGCGTACGCCTAGGAGCAAGATGGCTCATTTCCTCCTTAGAGGAGACCCAAGAACTTCTTAGAGGGGGTTGGGGCATCAATCAGGACAGGTAGAGATCTTGACACATGTGATGGGAGGGGATTTAAGCGTGCTCCTGTTGGTGGGACAGACGGACATTTATTCAGAAAAGCAGATCAACATTCAAAGGAGAATGCGGGCTGTCTCAAGCTCCAGGGATGCTTTCAGCATCCTCGGCCTCTCCTTTTAAGCAAGCTTGGTGAGGGTTGGGTACAGGAAGTTGGCGGGGGCGCCGTCAGTCTGGGGATCAGGAGGAGGGCTGTGCTGGCCTGCTCATTCTCAGGACTCTTATACATAACCATGTGCTTTTCAGTATACAGTCAACAGGTAATATTGGACGGCCCCCTGACCTGTAGATTTCTTTAAATACTGTATGTCTCCTTTCATTTACTTATTTATTGACAGCTGATGGAAAGTGCACAAGGTAACTATCGCAGGCGAGCGAATTTACCGTGCCGTTAAGATTTACAGCTTTCCAGGAAATCTGGGAGCACAGGCCTGGGAGAAAAATTAACCTGGGAAAAGGCCGACCCGGAAAGGAGTGCAGAACTTCACATGAGAGTCGCATTTCCTGGCCCTTGCCTTTGCCCTCCTTACTACCTAGGTTTTAAATTCCTTCTATCCTACCTCATTATGGTAACGCTAGGGAGAGCCTTTGGGGTACCTGCCGGGCCGCTCTCCAAAGCTCTGGTGAGCTGCGCGGCTCGCCTAGGATGCGCGGGACTCCAGCCGCTCCACCCTCTCAGCTCGCTCTCACCGCCAGCGCCGGGATGCCGGAGCCAGGGTGAGAGCCGCGCGTGGCCTCAGATCCGCGCTCCTCAAAGGGCGGATCACTCTTGGCACCTTCTTACATGTGTACTGAGTGAACATGTCTACACCTTGTCCTGGGACGCTCTTCATAATTTTGACCACTTTCGTTTCTTTATATTTTCTATTTCTCGTGGATTTATTTTAGTTTTCTTCTTGAGAGGTAAGAATTATTTGTATACTACATGTGCACTTTCCTCATTAGTTACACAACTGGTATTTCTTGTGTGTGTGTGTGTGTGTGTGTGTGTGTGTGTGTGTGTGTGTGTTACTGGGGATGGAACCCAGGGGCATTCTTCCTCTCAGCTACACCCCCAGCCCTAGGTTTTTTTAAAAATTTTTATTGGTGCATTATATTCATACATCATATTGGGGTAAAAAACTTGTGTGTACATACCTGTACACATCACTGATTTCCATTCTGTGGGTTGACTTTTGTGTGTGTGTGGTACTGAGGACTGAGCCTAGAGAAATTCTATCTCTAAGCCACACTCTCAGCTCTATCTTGTTTTTTGTTTTGTTTTTTGTTTTGGTTTTTTGTAAACAGGTTCTTACTAAGTTAATGAGGCTGGCTTTAAACCTGTGAATCTTCTTTCTCAGCCTCCCAAGTACTGGGATTATAGAAGTGCACCATGCCTGGCCTCCACCTTCTTCTTCCTCCTCCTCCTCCTCCTCCTCCTCCTCCTCCTCCTCCTTCTCCGTCTCCTCTTTCTTCTCCTCCTCTTTCATCTTCTTTTGCTGGGATTGAACCCAGGGGAATTCTACCTTTTAGCTGCAGCCCCAGATCTATTTTTTATTTTTATTTTGAAACAGGGTCTCCCTAGGCTGATGAGAGTCTCACTATTTTCTGAGGCTGTGTTCGAGTCTGTAATCCTCCTGTGTCATCCTCCCAAGTACTGGGGTTACAGGAGTGTACCACCAAACATGGATCCTCTCCTCTTCTTCCGCCTCCTTCCCTCCATCTTCATCTTCATGGGGTTGGGGACTAGACCGAGGATCATTCTACCTCTGAACTACATCCCCGGCCCTATTAATTTTAATTTTTATTTTTAAACAGCATCTCCCTAGGTTGATGAGAGTCTCATTGCTTTCTGAGGCTGTCCTCGAGCCTACAGTCTCCTGTCTCTGCCTCCCAAGTACTGAGATTACAGGGGTGCACTGGCATACCTGGTGGTCATTTTCTTCTTGGAACTGTCCTGCAAAGCTTAGGTACTTACCTTTCATGAGACTAGGTCTGTGTCCTCTGTCACGTCTGCTCTTTTTCTGCATCTAAGAGGTCAGGTCTGAGTTAATTTTTGTCTGGTGAAAGAAAAGGACTTAATTTAATTCTTTTATGTGTGGACGTCTAGCTGTCCCAACACTATTTGTTAAAAAGACAAGTCAAGACTATCTTGCAACCCTTGTCGAAAATCAATTTACAATGAATGTCTGCATTTTTTCTTTGTACTCTCTGTTCTCATAAAGCTCGTGAATCATAATAAATGCCGTTGTGAGAAGGCTGGACAATTCTATTATTTGCTTAAAATAAGTTACATTTAAGTCAGCAGGTCCCCAAAGCACCTACCACAGAGCCCTGATTTTTTCAGAGTATCCTGTGCACAACACAAATCTGACTCCAGATCGGATTATCTGTTGCTTCCTGTTAAAAAGAGCGAGTATGTTTCTCACCAAAGAAACACGTGTCCCACCTTCCCACCTTCCCACCTTCACTGCGTCCCCTTGCCGGGCTGATGTGTGTGCTTGTGTGCCAGGCGTGTCCGTAGATATTTTCAAACTTGGTTTTCAGAAAATATCCCATAATTGTGCCCCTTGAAAAGTACAGGAAAATGCTTTTTTTATTTTCCATAGACATAAAAAATGCCACTATACCCATAAGAATCCCTATATGCATAAGAAATTTGCAAATGTGCCAATTTTTAAAGCCCCAAACTAAAGGAGAAAGACAGAGAGAGAGAGAGAGAGAGAGAGAGAGAGAGAGAGAGAGAGAGAGAGAGAATGAATGCATCTCAGGAGGAAAGATGTCATAGTTAGAATTCTGACTATTTGAAGCATGCAGACACTTTCCGTATTCAAAAATATAAATTTCAAAGGGAAGAAATATCAAATCCCCATACTGAAAACAAGCTGGAACAAATGGACCTAATTTTATATCAAAGTGGAAGCATAATAACACAGAGAAGAATTATTCCAAGTCATCTCTGAAAACAGCAACCTGGCTCTAAATCCTTGGTGGTTATATTCAAAGAATAAAGAGAACTACAGAGACATCTTAAAGTGCACTCAAAGGCTTCATTGTTAATGGCAAATTGAGTATCATAATTTTGATACCTTCTGATGCATCTTTTTAGAATAAATAACTGTTTAACGTCTTTAGTCCAAATATATACAAATAGATAACATCAAAGATAAGAAAATAAGCACTGTTTTGAAAAATCTGAATGGGAGATAGTAATAGAGAGTTGTGATTCAAAGCACACGCGTGCGTACCCACTCCCGCTCACACAGCGGTGACCTCGTAGGGACATCACACAAGCCCAGTCTTGGATTTTAATGACTATTTCCACTGCGAGGAAATACGGTTCAGAAAGACATAATGGTGTATCAAAGGCAATTCCTTCGGCTAAATACAGAAAAATTTGACCCTACTGCAAAACAACTAAAAGTATTGTGAGATAAAGAATAGAGAATACATGATCTCATATTTATATTAAAATACAAAATCACACAGAGAAAACACAGAATAGGAGATGCACACACAGCCCATGAGAAGGGAGGAGACAATATACCTGGCCGAGGATCTCCCCAGAAGCATTCTACCTACACGCTATGCCCCAGGCTTTTAAATTTTTATTTACTTCATTTTTAAATTTTGAAACAGGATCTCACTAAGTTGCTGAGGCTGCCCTGGAACCTACCATCCTCCTAGCTAAGCCTCCCAAGTACTGGGATTGTAGCCATGCTCCAGAGTGCCCAGCTTCAGAGGGGATTTGAATGCAGCCTCAGGGAGCACAGACAGCAGCCAGGCATCAGCTCCTCCCCAGGCCAAGGGTCCAGGCTCAAGCTTAGGCACTGGGGTTGTAGGAGGGCAGAGTGCCCATTTCTACCCAGCTTCCAGTTCTGAGAGGGATGCTCCAGAAGCCCTCCTACAGGTGGGCAGAGGCTTCCTTGGCCATGGACGGGGAAGTTCTCCCTCTGCCCACCATTACCTCCTTCCTGTGTGCCTGCTTATCTCTAATAGACACCCTGCACTCCACTCCATCTTAACATGAGGTAGTGTGGAACCTCAACCTCCTTTGCCACCACCACCTGAATTGACCATTGCAACCCCTTCTTACCATGAAAATGGGTCACTGTTGGGAAAGAATCAAGCATTTATTCAAACCCAATTTATTTTCAGTTAAAACAAAAAGAAACGGTTCTTTGTAGAAAATCAGTAGAAAATAAACAAGGCAAGAATAAAAGAATTAGGAAAACCCTTTTTCACTTTCTCCAAAAATACATTTGACCCAAGCACGGGGGTATGGCCAATGACGGCGAAGCCGCCAGGGAGAAGGTCAGTGGCGGTGTCTGCCTCTCGCTCCCAGAGTCCGTGCTCCTGGTCAGCCTGCCACTTGCGAAGGGAAAGTGTGTATCTACCCAGGTAAGTCTTGAGGTCCCAAGCTGAAGCCAGGCAGCACCAGGCATGGCTATTTGTTGGACCGTCCTCTGTTCTAGGCTTCCTGATGGGAACCAGAGAGAAATGATCAGCTTCACCTCTGACATGTGCTGGATGGAGAATATTTAAGCTGAAGTCAATCAGAACTTTAGACCTGACCATTGACCATTGGCTCATGGATACATGATTAAGAGTCTCAACAGAGATTCACTCACATATTCCAGAATGTGGGACAACCTATGAGATATCTGACACGGCCACTAAGAGATCATTATCTTACATTCAAAACAAAAAAGCAATGGGGTTGGTCATGTGGGCCTTTAGGTAAAAGAAGACAGATTAAGCACCGTGCCTGCCAAAGCCTCGTGGAGATACCTGCACCATATTTCCCAGAACTGTAGGAAAATTATGTTGGAGTTGAGCACGGGGACACCACTGGCAGCTCTATATTTTTTAAAATTCCATGCCCTTATATAGCCTTATCCCTGGGTATCAAAGTTTCTCAATGGACACTTTGTACATGGCTTGCCTACAGCTCCCAACCTCCCTTTTTGGGGCACTGGAATCTCAGTCTTTCCTTGCAGATCTGTTCCTTCCCATTCACCATCCCTGGATTCAGGTAGAAGTAGCCAGGAGTCCAACTCCAACAACAGTGTGGCTGGCATCTGGCCTTTTAAACTGGCGATGGCTGGGCATGCTGGTCACTGATTGAGGGAGCCTAAGAATGTTTCAAACTACTGGATAGAGTCCTACTCTTTAGAGCCTTTGGTAAATTAATTGGTTGCCATAAGAAGGCAGGGAGAATTCAGGATTAGACAGAGCCAGAGGAGACAGCCAGCCTCACTGGGGCCCCTAGATCCTGCCGGACCTGAAGGCAGACTCGCTCAGCACTCAGAAGTATGATCCAGGGAGCCCTCGTTGCCCTAAAACTAGTCTGGATAGTGTTCCTTTACCCTCACAAGTGAGAAAGTGCTGATAAAACAGATCTAATAGTCAGAAAGTGAGCACAAATTTAGATACCTATGAGTGGGCTTCTCTTATTTAGAAAATTTAGTAGGAAAAAAGTGACATGTGAATTTTTATCCTTAAATTTTCAATTCTGAAACGTTTTAAGTAAGCATAAAAATAAAAAATACAATGGGGCAGATTATGCCTGTGCCCACCTCTGAACAGATATAACACTTTGTCATCCTCAGCTGCAGAGTTCTTTATTGAGGCATCTGCGTGGTTTGAGGCGCAGGGAAAGAGTGTGTTTCTTGCTCTTATCTCCTCTGTCTCCCAGGCTCTGTGTTCTGTTTTTGTATATTCTTTCAGGATTAGCAGATTTCAGTATGTGTACCCAGAAATATTCAAGTAAATAGGTTGTCCACTTTATCACAAATGATAGCACTCGTAAGCATTGGCTTATCCTTGGCTTTTTTCAAATAATATGTTTTTCAAATAATATATATCAGAGATGGTTTCTTATCGGTGCATTAAATGCGGCCTGGTTTCCTTTAACATCTTCAAAGTTCCCATGGAAGCAGCTCTACTGACTTGTGTTCAGCACTGTCCTACGATGCACGATACTGCACCAAAGGCCCTCCCATGTCGGTCATTTTACACACGCACGGCTCTGCGTTGGCATTCGTTTCCCAGAGCCAAAAGTCCCAGTTAAAGGTCTAATGTGATCGCAGTCTTGATGCATCTCCCCAAATGTCCAACACAGAAGTCATTTCAATTTATACTCCCTCTGGACACACACAGAGGAGTCTATTCCACAAATGGCTAGTCAAGTTTGAAGTGTTAAATCTTTGTCAACGTGATCAGTGGAAAATATAAGGTATTTCAGTGTTATTTAAAGTTGTATTTGATGTTGAGTATTGCTTTGCAGAGTTGAGAACCATCTGTGTTTCGTTTTCTATGAATTTACAGTATTTTTATGTTCATTTTTCTATTGGACTTTGTGTCAAAATAAAAGCTTTGACCTATGGATGTAGGGGTGTGTATGTATGTGTGTGTGTGTGTGTGTGTGTGTGTGTGCCCATGCACGCACATGTATGTATGTGTATAATATATGATATATTGTAAGAGAGACATATGTATCATATATTTTTAATGATACTATTCTATCTTATAGTTATATAACATTGCATTTTGTATAATATTATATGTTGTATATATTGCATAACATAACGGGCTAATGTGTTTTCCAGTCTCTCTTTGGTTGGTCTTTTTATTTATGGTCATTTGTGTCCAGTAGTATTTTAAGAAAATTATTTCTTTTTTTTTTCAATCTGCTTGGGGGTTCCTATCCCCTTTAGAAACCTGCTGCAAGTTGAACTGTGTCCCTCAGAAGCCTACATTAAGAAGCCATCAAGCTAAAGTGAGGCCACCAGGGGCCTAATCCAATAGGCCTGCCGTCCTTTCAAGATGAGCATTTGCAGGGATGGACGCAGAGCGACCACCAGATGAGGTCGCAGGGAGGGCGTGGCCACCCACTAGGTGAGGAGAGAAGGCTGGGCACGTCCTTCCCCGCTGCAAGCTGGCCACTGGCCTCCAGCCTCCAGCCTCCAGCCTCCAGCCCCCAGAGTTCTGCAAAGCATTCCTCGGTAAAGATGCTTGGTGATTATTTGTTTCAGCACCCAAAGAAGACTAAGGCAGAAGGATTTCCTACAGTGATTTCTAAAAATCCCAGTGCCCCGTCGCCCTCCAGCAGGCAGTTCATTTGGCTAAGCCTCTGTGTATTTATTCCCGCCCACATCTTCTGAGTGGGTAGGCTCTGTCCCAGAGGGAGTCTGAGCTTCTTCAAGAAGGGTCAAGAGAGGCGGTCTCTGCAGGTGACCAGACCTCCCTGAAGCTCACTCCTGCCTGTCTCTGTACCCCCTTTCCCATGAAGCTCTCACCCCTGATGAGAGGCCAGAGGCATTTTTGAAAGACCCCTGGCCTTCTTGTTACAGCTGCATCTGCCTCCACCAAGGAGCCACACGGGCAGCCTCCCTGACGCAGCGTGCCTCCCCTTCCTCCGGCTCCGTGGCCCAGGTCCCCTCTAGCAGCTGTCAGGGTCCTGGGGTACGGCCTCAGGGGATGGGGATGCCCTCCCGCTCCGGCTTCTGGTCATCTGACTTCGTTTACTCCCGGGATGAGTATTTATTCTCTTTGTCCTGCTCATACAGTCATCCTGTAGCTGTTAAGCGAGAGGGAAAATGTCCTGTTTCATTGTGGGCTGATACTGAGAGTGTCTGATAAAAGGGCCAATTTGTCCCATTCCCTGTTGGATTTAGATGTGAGTTAACAAAAAGTCACCACTAGAGTCGCCGGTCATACATCAAAGCGTTAGATCTAATGGGCCTTTGAAGAGCCAGAATAAACATGTGGGGATAGTGTTCTAAGGCAGGGACGCTGCTCCGGGACGCGGGGACGCTTCCGTGACTGTGAACAGTGTTTAAATTTTAAATGGCTCTTGAATGAGTTCTTTCAGCGTCTGGTCTCCCTTTCCTCTTCTCTTGCCAGGTAGACCACACGTGTGGCGCGGGAGCTTCGCGGAGAACGTAGTCGTTGTGGCCAGTGTGCAGCGTGCTGGAGAAGCAGGCAAGACGACACGCTCACTGCCGCCCATCCTTCTATGCTTTGGGCCACATGAGCGGGACTGTCCTGTGTGTATTTATTACAAGGTCGGTCAACACCCATCTGGGACTCCATGCTCACCGTCAAAACCAATCAATTCCATCAGTTCTGTGGACCACGATGGCATTTCCTGGATGCATTTCAGCTGTGCCTCTGTGATGTGCTATAGGACCCAAGATTAGGTATTTAAGACTTGGAATTTTAGAACATTCATACCACCCAAGCAGAATTAGTTTTCTTTCTCTCTAGCTCACCGTTGACTCTTCAGCCCGGACCATAGTGCCTGGTACATAGGAGGCCTCAGCAAATGTTTATCTAATGAATAAAGAATCTTGAAATCAGTGGACTAGGTAAATAAGGTCAACCTTCAAAATGAGAACCGCAAGAAAAATCATCAGACATTTATGAAGTGCTGCAGGATGCAGTAGGAAGCCGGCAAGACAGTGAAAGATGACGGGCACTTGAGGCGGAGAAGACGAGCCAGCATCGAGGGGTGTTTTGCGGTCATGAGGGCCAATCGCAGGGAGGCAGACCATGAGGGCCAATCGCAGGGAGGCAGACCATGAGGGCCAATCGCAGGGAGGCAGACCATGAGGGCCAATCGCAGGGAGGCAGACCATGAGGGCCAATCGCAGGGAGGCAGACCATGAGGGCCAATCGCAGGGAGGCAGACCATGAGGGCCAATTGCAGGGAGGCAGACCACGGTATGGTCTGCTCCCAGCTGCCTCAGTCGTGGACGCGAGACTGAGGTGAACCCCACTGCTACGGCAAACGTGGTGCAGAGAGACTCAGGCATTCTAAAACGGCAACGAGAGTGTCTGGCATGGTACGTTGGTCAGCCAAGCGGGTGGGGTGGCAAGATGGAGTGCGTGGGAACCGGGGGAAGACACAGACAGGGGCAGAGTTAGCGGAGATGGAGAAGGCAGCGCTGTTGGACCTAAGTAAACAAGCAACAACAACGGCAAAAAGCCCTGCGATTATCACTGACGTCCAAGGAAGTATCAGCCATTGAGAATCTCTACAAAGAAACTCGGCGGCCATTTCTATAAAAAGAATCCATTGACTGTATCACAGAATGGAAAAATACAAGAACAAACCCTAGAGCTCCACTGGTGGACTTAATATAAATCAGATGCAAAATGATTAGCATCATCGCAGACGTGTGTAAAGGATAAATTGTGAGCCAGATGCGGTGGCACACGCCTGTCATCTCAGTACTGGGGAGGCTGAGACAGGAGGACGACAGTTTCGAGACCAGCCTCAGCAACTTAGGTAGATGCTCAGCAATCTAGTGAGATCCTGTCAATAAAAGAGAGTTAAGGAAGGAAGGGAAGTGTTCCTGAGACGTAGCATGCTCCTGGGTTCAATCCTCAGAACCACGCACACACTCAAAATAAAAGACACACTCAGACACACACACACAATCATGGAACAAGAGGGAAGGCGCAGAGTAGGAAGGGGGCAGGAGCCATGGTGGACCCGAAGCAAGGACGAGCGCAGGTGTGTCAGAATCCCAGCAGGAAAGAGAGGAAATGGACAGAAATCACCACGTTCTGCTGGCAGGAAAGCCTTCAAGATACAAAAGTCAGAGATCTCAGAATCGCTACAAACCAAACATAATAAACAAGCAAGCCAGCAAACAAACAAAACACACGCACTAAGGCACACGGCAGTGAATCTTCTGAAAACCAAAGGCAAAAGAAATTCTGAACATTCTCAAAAATTGCCAGAGGAAAGGGACTGGATTCCTTCAAAAGAGCGATAGTAACTGAAATTGACAGTTCTCTTCTCAGTGGAAGAACTGCGCCAGAAGACAGTGAGATTAAAAGCTGAAGCTCTGTCCAGCACAACAATAGCCTTCAGTAATGTAAAGCAAATAAATACATTTTCAGACAAATACAGAGCAATTCCACTGTCATTGCCCCAACTCTGAAGGAAACCACAGTGCCCTTTGTCCAGCAGAAGGAGCCTGATCCAGACAGAAGGTCAGAGAAAGTGCTCGGGAGCTAGAAAATCATGAAGATGGAACCAAACCTAAGTAACACTGGCAATCCAGACTACCATAATAAATCTCTTTAAATAATGCATCTACGGCTGGGCGTGGTGGCGCAAGCCTGAAATTCTGGTACTTAGGAGAATAAGACAGGAGGATCACAGGCTTGCAGCCAGCCTCAGCCATACAGCAAAGACCTTAGCAACTTAGTGGGATGCTATTTTAAAATAAATAATAAAATGATAATAGGACTGGGGATGTGGCTCAGAGGTAGAATGCCCCTGGGTTCAACCCCCAGCACCACAAACAACAACAAGACCCAACGCATGATACCAAGGTGCTGTTCCTGGGTCAATGTGGTAGTGTCACATTCTGCACATACATATTTCAGTCTCGGCCAAGTTCTTGGGAACCTCTGTGCCAATTTCTGGAGCTCTTCATTGGCTCCTCAATTCTGTGTGAACCCTGCCCCAGTTCAGCGGACTCCAGGCTGGCTCTGGTCCCTTCCTGGGCTGAGGCAGAAAGCTGCTTCCTGCAGAGCCCGCGCACTCTCAGGCTGGGTTTGCTCATGCCTCTGCTCATGTCCTTTCTCTGTCCATTGTGCAATGCCAGTTCTCTACCTACTGACACTGATGCACCCAGTCAAAAATCACCTCCTAGTTGCTGCTTATCCCCCATCCAGGAGATGCTGCAGAAGCCTCCTAGCAGACCCCCACTGTTTACCTCTCCTCTGATTCATACACAGTCCATCTGTAGGTTAACTTTAGTAACAAAATACTGCGTGCTCATAAAGCATTCCCAGAGATCTGCGGGAGCAAACAGGGTGGCCCGTAACCAGGAGAAAAGGCAATCGATAGAAACAGAATCTGAAATGACAATAGTGAAGACGTTTTTATACTAAGATGCTAGTGATGCTGCCATAAACACGCCCAATTGCTCAAGTCCGCATGGAAAATACAAGTAAAGTGATGAAACTCGGTATATAAAAGGAACTTCCATAAGGATGGCCGGGTCACTGAATCAAACCGAGAACCCAGAAAGCAGCCGCCCAGGTGGGCTCTTCATTCACGATGGCAGGAGCCTCAGAGCTGAGGGACAGCTATCTTCTCAGGTCAGTCCTGCTGGATCCATTGTGTCCATAGGAACAAACAGGAAATGTGATCTGTATGGAATGCACACCCTAAACTGACAGAACTAAAATTAGTATGAAAGACGGAAGGGTGAGCCGGGCGTGGTGGCACACGCTTTGTAATCCCAGCGTTTGAGAGGCTGAGGCAGGAGAATCATGGTTTACGGGCAGCCTCAGCTACTTAGTGAGGCCCTTTACAACAGTGAGACCCTGTTTCAAAATAAAGAATAAAAAATAGGACTAGGGGTGTCGATTGGAGGTAGAAACCCCCTGGGTTCCATCCCCAGTACCGCAAAAAAAAAAAAATGACTGAAGGATGAAACTTCATAATGGGGGGGGGCACAGAACATTTTTGGGACCCCGAAAATCAGGAAAACAGTTTTGAAAAGTTCAGACTATTTGATGGTTCTCATCACAATGGAAAGTGTTTCTAAATGTGATTATATTAAAATTAGGTTCTGCATCGCCTCAAAGGACACTCAGGAAGAAAAGCCACGTTGGGGAGAGCAGACATTCACATATCCTCTAACCTCTGAAGAGCTCGTATCTAGAAAGCAGGAAGGTCTCCCTCAGGCTGGTTAACAGACAACCGAATAGAAGGGCAGGCAGGGGCCTGGCAGCCAGTGGCTAATAAAACCAGCTCCGGCTCACCAGCAGCCAAGGAAATGCAAAGTAAAGCCACCTGAGTTGTCTCCTACCCACGGCAGAATGGCTGCAGTGACCAAGACTAAGAGTTCCCCATGCAGCCAGGGTGTGGAGGAAGAGCGACTCGTTCACACAGATGGTGGGACAGAAACCAAAACAAACACCTGGCAATAAGTGTGAAATTTAGAACTGCGCCAGTATCATGACCACACAGTGTTGACCTTGCTCAGAGTTTATCACGTACGTATAAAATCAAAATGAATGAGCTGCAGCCATGCACAAGAACACGGAAAGATGACTCTCACAAGTCAGGACTGAGCAAGAGAAGCCAAACTCAGAGAATACAAAGGACGCATTCCTTGATCTAGTGTTTAAAAAAGTACTAAAGCTTGATAGCCACTGTTGTGGCTATAGAGGAAGGAAGGAAGGAAGGGATTATTACATAAGATGTGGAGCAAACTCCCCCTAGGACGGGGGAAGGAGGTGGAGGGTGGGCAGGAGAGGCATCTAGGCTGCAGAGGTGCTTAGCTGCTTGTTCTGGGTGGCCATGTCCTGGGTGTTCACCTGATGACCCATCACAAAGCTGCTCATTTGGAATTTTTACTTTTTGTATGTGTTATATTTATAATAGCAGCAACGTTATAGAAATGAAAAAGAAAGGAAAAGCAACTCAAGTTTTGTGTCAGAGAGGCCTCAAGACAAACAGTTCTGTTAAAAGAGAGGCACCAAGGGGACCAAGGGAGGCAGGATGGAGATCAGAGGCTGGCAGAGCAGAGTGTGCAGGGAGGACAGCTCCCACTGCACCCGGGGCCAAGGCAGAGGTGCGGTGTGCTGCAGAGAAATAAGATTGGAGCCCTCAGAGTGCAAGGAGACAGGGAGATAGCCATGATGATAGATAGATGATGGGCAATAGATGAGATAGATAGATAGATGATAGATAGATAGATAGATGATGGACAATAGAGAGATAGAGATAGATAGATGTAGATCATATATAGATCAATGATAGATAAGTAGATGATAGATAGGGAGATGATAATAGATAGATAGATGGATAGATAGACAATAGATAGATAGAGATAGATTGTAGATCTATAGATCAATGATAGGTGATAAGTAGACAGATGATAGATGATTGATAGATTATGGACAACAGGTAGAGATAGAGAGAGATAGATGTTAGATACACAGATAATAGATAGGTGATAGATAGATGATGGATAATAGATACAAAGAGAAAGAGATAGATGACAGATCAATGATTGATGACAGTTGATAGATGATTAGATAGATTCACAGATGATAGATAGCTAGATGATGGAGAGGTACATGATAGGGTTAGATAGATTAATAGATGATGGACAGGCCAATGATAGATGATAGGTAGACAAATGAGAGATAAATGGATCAATAGATAGATGATAAGGAGATGACAGATGGATAATAGATAAATGCTAGGTAGAAAAATAGGTATAGATAGAAAGAGCATAGGAAAGTAGGTAAATTGATAGATGAAAGGAAGGTAGATAGATGATAGATAAATAGATCAGTGGATAGATGGACAGTTGGTAGGCAGGTAGAAAAACAGACATCTGGATGATATATTTGGATATATATAATCTAATATGTATTAGATATCATATATATAATGTAATATATATTAGATAGGTGATTGATATAGAGAAATATATATATATAATACATTTTAATAAACAAAGCATATTTGTTAAAATGTTTTAAAAAGGAAAAACAGTTTATTCAGTGAAAAAGGATGAGAACATGTACTCCCACGATTTAGAGATAGTCGCCAGACAGCCCCTGCGGTGTACATCCTATACCTTCATATCCATTTTGAGATTTTTATCTATCTCTGTGAACACAATGCAGGGCATATGGGAAGTGTTCAATACATACCATTTTCCTTCTTACCTCCATCATAGGAAATGGCTTTTATTACTTAGTCGGAAACCTGCAATTCTGATTCAATACTACAATGTAAAAGAAGAACATTTTTTATTATTATTCCCAAACTTTGACGCTGTGGAATTCATGAGCTGCTGGTTTTATAGCAGTGCTATTCCGATGGTACATTAATTACTACCATCTAACATTTATCAAGCACCACCAATGAAAAGACATTTTACTAGATACAATATGAACGATGTTCAAAGGTAAGAGGCAGGCAGCTATGGCAACCTGCAGAAGAGGAATTATTGGTGGAAAGAAACAGCTTGACTTTCCTTGGGAAATGTTTAATTACATGCGAGCATATTTTCTTTGAGATATGCTTACTTAAAAAGCAGGAAAATATATACTAAAACATCACAGCTAGAGGAAAAGAAAAACATCCAGTTACTTCCAGTTTAGGGAATTGTCTCAGGGTGCCAATGCTATTCTCGGTTCTTTCTTATCCATCTCTCCTGGGTCATCTCCTGCAGCCTTGCAAGGGCACAGGAGCCTCCAAGTTGCTGGTCTCTGCACTCAGGTCTGAAAAATACCTGTTGTGTTGACTCCTAATTCTTCTTCTTCCTCCTCCTCCTCCTCCTCCTTCTCCTCCTCCTCCTCCTAATAGGGATTGAACCCAGGGCTTTCTAATTCTGAGCTATCTCTAGTCCTATTTTTATTATTTTTTCAAACAGGGTTTATCTAAGTTGCTGAGGCTGCTTTCAAACCTGCCATCCTTCTGTCTCAACCTCCCAAGTACTGAGATCACTAGCAGGGACCACTGTGCATGACGACTCCTAACACTTCTACCTGCCCCTTGACCATGCTGAGCACCTCTACAAGATCCCCCACGGAGACCCGGGAATGTCCCCTCCTCCCCGCAGCCTCTTCTGTTTCCCACTTGGAATTGCTGTGTCATCAGTCTTCCCAGCTTCATCTTCAGAAGAACCTTTGGCATTTTCCCTTCTCACCCACATCTCCTGAGTCACCTGGTGGTGATCGTGCCGCCCCCACCTCGCCTCTCCCCCATTCGCTGACTCAGCCTCTTCCACCCCATCACCTGAGTTCTGTGTCACCCTCTGTGTCTCGTGTCTCCTCTGTGGTATCACAGCATTGTCTTTTTCGCACTATCATATTATGCTATCTCCCAGATCAAAGACTCTTAGGATTCCCTAGCACCTTCAGGACAACGTCAAAATTTATAAGCTAGTCAAGGCTTCTCCCCGGCCTTCCCGTTCAGTCTAACCCCGCCTGCCTCGTGGGATGCACATACCTGTGCTCTGAGCATTCCTTAATGTTCACGTCTCCCGGTCTTATTCATGGTGCTGCTGACAACCTCAAACATCTTCCTTTTTCATTTTAGTTAGGAAAAACTCTGTTTATCTTCCAAAGTCGAACACAAAATTCATCCTTAGTTTCCCTCCCATCCACAATCTTAATTACATATGTTGTTTCTGTTGCAGTTTCTAGCTGGACCTGTTCCACTGGTCACCTCCTTTGGCATTCACCTGCACAGAGCCTGCTCACCTGGCAACAAGATAATGCCAGGTGATAGGTAGACAGAAAACAGATAAATAGATGATGGATAGATGGTAAGTTGATGGGTAAATGATTAGATAACAGACAGATAAGTGATTAGAGATGGATTTAGATAATAGTTGATTGATAAACTGTAGATAAATAGATAAGGACAAATGATTAGATAGGTAGATAGATAGATGATAGAAAAATTCTAGATGATTAGATATAATAGATAATAAATAAATGATATATAATACAGATGAATAAATGGTTAGACAGATAAATAATAGATGATGGAGAAATTATACTTAAATAGATGATGGATGGATGAATAGAAGATAGGTTGAAGATAGATAGATAGGTAGATGATAGATAGAAAATAGAGAGACTGAGGAGTCAGATAGCATCCCCTGCCCGAGGCTGCCAGGCCATGCCTTGCTCCGTCCAGGTGCTGGGGGTCAGAGGCCAACCCGACATCCTTGAGTCAGCTTGAATTCTAGGGGTGGGCAGAAGAGCTGCAGTAAATAAATAAGTAAGATCACTTCAGAGAGTTGGAGCTCTGCAGAAAGTGGAGTGCAGGGACCTGAAGTGACTGTGAGCTGGGGCAGTGTGGGGAGTCCTTGCTAATGAAACCACAGGGGCTGACATAGCTGGCTTGTGAGAAGGAGCGAGATGTGGCAAGAGGGCATAAAGCTGGCTGGGGATGAAGGGGACGGTGTCTGAGAAGACCTGAGTCAGGAGCACTCTCAGCACTCACAGGAAAGAGGGAAGCCAAGAGGAGCTGGACCAGGAGGAGCAGAAAGACAGTGGCTCAAGTCCAGGCTCAAAGCAGTCTGCCTTTCATAACTTCTGGCAAAGTTCCAGTGGTTTGCCCTAAGCACTACAAAGTATACCTGCAGCCAAGGCGATGTACCTTCTGCTGATACTAAGCTGCTCCCCACACAATAAAGGATCCTTAGAAACATGTGGTTCCAACCTCTCCTTCCATCCTTCAGGTTACTGTTCTCAAAGCTTTTACATTTATGTGTTATGAATTTGCCACTATATCAGTACTAGTTTTGCTTTTGAATTCAAAACTAAAACTGAGAACAAATATCTACCATATTTACCATTTCTGTTTTTTTTTTATTTCTCTGTAAGTTCAAGTTTCCAAATCACACTTTTATCTGTAAAACTCCCTGGCATATTTATTTGACTACAAGAGCGCTGATAATATATTCTCTAACTGGTTTTGATTGTTTGTGGGAAAGTATTTTTTCTTCATTATGAAAAGACATCTATCTGTATTAGGTATCAAATTCTGGATTGACCTCTCTTCTCTCCTCAAGCATCACGTTACGGACAGGCCTTCCTTAAATAGAACCTGACCTGACACATGGCTCCTGATTTATTCTTTTAAACTGAACGTGCCCCTCTGTGCTTCTAGTGCTTAAAGTGCACAACTGTGACCTTCACCCTGTGAAAAATGAGCTTCACGGGAAGAAAAACAAACTTAGTTTGTTCCCATGCTTTGTTCCCAGTACCCGGCACTTCCCAGGTACACGATAGGTCAAGGACCATCGGATTGGTGAAAAGATGCATCACCATTTTGAAATAAATAAACCCTTCAAAGTCAGTGTGGTACTGCCCAACTGAGAAGCAGCTCTACGATGAGTCTCCAAGAACGATCTGGGGCTCCCACGTTTATAAACCCACATTGCCATCTGTTACAGATAGATATAAAACTTCCCCTCAAGGGCTCATTTGTTCATATCCAGGGTTGCTGTAGTTGAGTCGTGAGTTATCCCAGGAGCTGAATCATCCACTGTAATGGATTCTTCTGGGTGGTGGCCCAGGTTAGTAGGGTGTGGCTGGGGAAGGTGGGTGCCCAGGGATGCAGCCTTGGGATTCTATGTTGTTCCTCCTCCCTACGCTCCCTCTCTTGCTCTGACCTCCATGCTGTGAGGAGCACAGCCTATGGGCTCTCCTTCTCTCTGCTACCATGCCTGAGACCTGTGCTCCCCAGCCTCACATAGACCAAACCCCAATATCTCCAAGCTAAACTGTGACCTAATAAATCCTCCTTCCTCTAAATGTTGCCATAAAGCTTTCCCCCTTTTATTTTATTTTATTAATTTTTTATTGGTGCATGGGATACAAGATGGTGGAGACATACATGCACACATCACCCAATTAGCCCTTACCCCATTTCCACCTCATTTTCCCCTCCTCCCTCCTTCTCATGTTTGGTTGGGTGACTGACATTGATATTGTTTGTTAAAGTACATCATGTGCATGACAGAATTTCCCTCTTCTCCCCTCCCACCCCCTCAGTTAGGTCACCTTATTTGCTCAATGCTGGTGAGGATGTGGAGCAGTGGGAACTCTAAGACATGGTTGGTGGGACTGCAAATTAGTGCAACCACTTTGGAAAACAGTATGGAGGATCCTCGGAAGAATGGGAACAAATCTCCCATTCAATCCAGCAATACCACTTCTGGGCATCTACCCAAAAGAAAGGAAACCAAAGTACCAAACTAATGCATGTGTATCTATGTCCATAGCTGCACAATTCACCATTGCCAAACTATGGAACCAGCCAAGATGCCTATCAACAGATGACTGGATTACAAAACTGTGGGATATGTACAGAATGAAATTTTACTCAGCCATAAAGAAAAACACAATTACTTCATTTACAGGGAAATGCATGGAACTGGAGGACATTATGCTAAGTGAGATTAGTCAGTCACAAAAAATAAGAAATCGGATGTTCTCCCTAATATGCGAAGCTCGGGAGAAAATGGGTCATAGGAGGAACTCTACATGAAGGAGGAGATTCTATAGATGAGCAAATAAGTCATTGATGGTTTAAATGATAGCCATAACATTCTGACAGATACACCATCTCTATCCTCAGTGGTTTCCCTGGTAGCGTTCATTCTGCAGTGAGCAGTGACCCAGCCTTTCATTCCACTGCAGTCTCAGCTGTGCTGCAGCAGAAGCCAGTAACTACCTGCAAACAGAAGGTGAGCACACTGCGTCCTGAGCACCATGGATCATATTGTCTTAATTGTTCAACTCTGCAAGACAGCTCAAACACAGTCATAGACAATGTGCAAAAGGCACCATGACTGTGTTCCAATAAAACTTTATTTACACAAACAGACATTAGGCCTCATTTGGTCTAGGCTATAGTTTGCAGATCCCTGCTCCAGGGGATTACTGCTTACCTTTTTTAAGTAAGTGGACGCTCAGAGGCCAGGTTTTTACCTTCCTCCACCCCATGATGTATATTTCAGCTCAGACTATCCCAAATAGACATCTAAAATTTTGTGTAGGACCAGCCATATGTGCATGCCAGGCTCTCAGATGAAAAGAAACTTATTTCACTAGTGAAATGAAGTTAGGTGAATGCTAACGATGTGCCACGCATTATATGGTGTAGTTTGCATGCTGTATCTCCAAGGGTGTGGTATGTGGCCATTATTTTTTTCTACGTGGCATGAAGGAGCAAGTCCTGAGGTGGTGATGCAGTTTCTTGTGATGCTTAAGGAGAGAGGAGCAGGTGCTTATTTGCTTTTCTGTCTCCCCTATTGTCTGGATTCAAGCTCGTCCTCAGCACATGCTAAATGAGTCTACTGCATCTAACTGAAGTGGACATGTGTGCATAGCCCACTTGGGATAGTCCTGTATCTTTCAAGGTGGATGCACCCCTGGAGCTGCCAACTGTGAAGCAATAGCTTTCTGTTCCTCCTGGACCCCAGGGAAAGTCCCCTCCCAGAGGGGAGAAACTCTAGAGGAAGTTCTGATGTAAAGAGCAGCTCTTATCTTTATACAAAAGATACCTGAGTGGACTCCATCAGCCCAGACAGCCTCGGTGATGAGCCAAGTAGCCACCAGATCATCATGTTGATTCAGCTGCAATGACAGTTGTGCTCAGCCCATGCAGACAAGAGACTAGGAAAAGGGCCTATTTTCTCTAGGAAGAGATGCACAGGTTAAATGAAAACTGTCATCAAATTTCTAAAGGAGGTCACATGGAAAAGGAACTTTGTTCCAGATCGAAGACATATGTATGCCCAGTGGTGGGAGTCATCACAAGCCACCACCACCCTTCATCTTTTCAAGTTTATTTGGAGCTAACTGGTCATCAGTTGGGTGGATGAAGACACGATGGTGGCCAATATCCAAGGCGACCACTTCCCCAAGGAGATCCTAAAGAACATCTAAAGATGCAGAAAGAGAGGTTCTAGACCTCTCCAGGTTTTCTTCTCTGTGTGAGACCATAATATTCCATCAGGACCATGATTTACATTGCAGAGAAACATCCCACATCTGAACAAAGCTGGTGCAAAGAGGCCGGCTGGAGACAAGAGCCAACTTCCGTGAGCAGCAGCCCAGCCCTTCCTCCCTCGGGTCCTTGGCTTTTGAGAGCTTTTCTTTCTGTCTGTGATGGAATTCTTCACTGTCTTCTACAGAGCAAGGAGTGTCCTGAGAGAAGGCTGGGACAAGATATCTTACCTGTAGGAAGGATGTCTGTTCCGTCCAGTCTTTTGTGATATTGTCTGTCTCCGGTGGCCTACAGTACTTGGAGGTGCCGGGATTGTAAACACAGGACCATCTCGCAGTCCTTGTGCAGGAGCCCGAGGACTTAGCTGCCTGGAGGCTTCAGGACGAGCTGCAGGGGAGCCTTCCACTGAGAAAGGGTTCCTAAGAGATGGATGCTGGAATGCAGGGATCCTCCCTGGCTTCTCACCCTGCAGGAAGAAGAGTCAGGGCAGTGCTGATGGGCAGCTGAGGACCCACGGCTCACTTTGCTCTCTCCCAGACCCATAATGCCCATGCTGCTGCCCAGGAGAAGGTGGGAAGTTTCTGCAGACAGATGGCTTTCCTCTAATTGGAGTTCTTGAGAAATCAATTTCCATGCGGCACGTAGATCCGCCGGGACTTCATTCCAATTCCCCCAGCCTCACCAGTCATCTGAAATGCTTCTCCAAGGAGCCGCAAACCCCTGACCCTGCTTTTGGGCTGTACTTGGAAGGCTGGTTGACGAATGACTGTGCTAAGCACCGACGTGCTCAACCGAAGAAGGTGCTTACCTGGGAAGCTGGAAGCCATTCTCACCTCTCCCGAATTAGATCCGCGGGAGTTTCAGCTCTCTGCTGGGCTGGAATTGGTCCCTAAACAGCTCTGAAACATGCCACTTTATGAACAGAATTTGAAAATGCTTATTAAGCCAGGTGTGGTGGCCCAAGCCTGTAATTCCAGTACTTAGGAGACTGAGATAGGAGGATCACAGTTTGGAGGTCAGCCCTGTCAATTTAGTGAGACCCTCAGCAATTTCATGAGACCCTGTTTCAGAATAAAAATTAATAGAGCCCGGAGTATACTCAGGAGGTAGAATACCCATGGGTTCAATTGCCATTAACAAAAAAAGGAAAAGAAAACACATTAAGCCAAAAGAATAAAAATTTTCTTAAAAGGAAGTGATTTGAGAGATGAGTTCATACTATGTTTTAGGCTGTTAAATAAACATTTCTTATGTGTGAACCTGTGCTGCCCTTGATATTTTTCTACAATAACTCTCATTTCAAGCACTCTTTCCCAGCCAGATGCACGGCACACTTCTGTAATCTCAGCTATTCAGGAAGCTGAGCCGGGAGGATTGTGAGCTGGAGGCCACTGCAGGCAACTTAGAGAGGCCCTCTCTCAAACAAACACAAACAAGCAAACATTCTCTCTTAATGCCCAAGAGGCTAAACTCAAACAGACAGGGATGTATTTTGCTGCCACTGAGTGTGGACTCTAATCCCTGCTACTTTCAGGAGTGTGAACCCTTAGATCCTAATCCTCGTCATCGGGAAGTTTCCTCTCTGGCTCGAATGAAAGCCTTATCTTATAAAGATGGTGTCACACAATCTAAGAGATGTTCATCCATAGGATGTGATTGAGGCCAAGAAGTAGAACAGGGAGGCGGGGCAGAGTCCTCCTGGCTTGCTTCTGAGGCTCACTTTTCCCTGGAGATTCTGTGTCACTTGGACCAAGAATGCACATCTCAGCTGTGACCTTCACCGAAGGTCGAAGTGGCGGGTCCCTCCACGGGACACTCGCACTGCAAGCGAGCTTCCTTTCTTCTTGTCCCTCTGCCCAAACTGCACTTTATAGCTTACACTTTTTTTTATCTTACACTCAATGATTGGACGAGGCGGGAGTTCATTCCAAATATTGCCACAGAAAGACTAATTTTCTTCCTAAGGACAACAGTAAAATAAATCCTCAACTCCTGAGCCCTACAATCTAATTTTCGGTGTCTTCGCAGGCACCTGGCATGCCGTTGATCTATATGTTAATTCCCTTACCTGTTCTCACCGAGGGCTGTGTCGTGCTTATATTACATCTCTCTACACTTCTCCATAATAAGGACCAGGCCGTTTTATTACGCAGCTTAGGAGGTTTGTCTAAATCCATTTTTGCTGAGGCAGACTCTTCCTGCTCCCAGATATGCTGCAATTTAGCTTCCTGTAGGTCATTTCTTCCTGGGTTTCACTGTTTATCAATTTGCTGGGCCTCCATATTAATCACCGAAGCGCATAAATTAGCCGTAGAAGCCCAGAGCTACGCGAAGCAGCCAGTCTCTTTCTCTATACAGGTAAATAACAACTGAAAAAAAAATTAGCCCACATTTTCCAGAGCCCAGGGACCACAACTTTTCTTACAGTTTCAGCTTGGTCTTATTCATAATTGGTAAAGAAATCTTTCGTGTTGACAGATCCAGCAATTTCTACTTGAGCCTTCTGTGACTTCAAGGGATGCTCCATAGAACCCTGATTTCTGGGGAGCAAGAACAGCTCCTAAATCCAGGGGACCCTGGTGTCCCCCACCACCATGGTTCCGGCCACTGAACTGTGTGACCCACTTTTACAGCCTCCCCTGTGGCCCGGGGAGGTGGGCTCTACCGTTATCCTCAGTCTGAAGACCAGTAACCTGAGGCTTTGGAAACTCTCTACTCCTAGAAGAGACAGAAGTGAGGTTGAAGCCCAGGACCGTTGGACCCAAAGCCCATGCTTTTACCAACATATGGAATCATAACCCATCATCTTAGACACCTAATTATAGTCCCAAAAGAAAGATGGACTCCCACCTCTGATTAATAATTGCAATTATGGAAAACAGCATGTCCTGGTGCACACCATTGCTTTATGAGGAAGGCTCGGACCATGCTCCCAGGATGTTTCTTGGACCACTGGTTCTTTGGTATATTAACAGAGATTCCTTGAGAAAAATCCGGTAAGCGCTCAAATATACTTGGGCAATAGCAAGTTAAACAAAGCCCATTGGAAATCCCCACTTAGGATTCCTTGTGGCCGTTGAGGTGCTGATGTGGGCTCTGGAGCTGCCGGAGAGAGGTCTACCATTCAGAACTTGCCAATGCCTTACTCTGTAGGGCCGTGGTTTATTTCCATGTAGAGTATCCAAGTATCTGGTCGGCCGGAAGTAGATTATGGTTTGGGAAGTGTGGAAAAGCAAAAGAAGAGACAGTTGGTTCTCATTATTCAGGTGACTATTGCAAATAGGTGGACTATTACATATAGATAAAATATTTATATATGGACTATCACATGTAAGTAGACTGTTACAATAGATGAAATGTTACCTATAGATGGACTATTACAAACAGAATATTATATATAGACTATTACAAACAGATGGATTATTGCAAATAGATGGACGATTACATATAGGTGACTAATACAAATACATGGATTATTACAAATGTAAGAACCATGACATTTAGATGAACTATTGCACACAGATGGACTATAACATAGAAGTGGAATATTATGTATAGATGGAATATTATCTCTAGATTGACCATGGTATATAAATGGAATATTATAATAGGAGGAATATTACATACATATGGATATTACATGTAAATGAAATGTTCCACATAGATGGAATATTCTATATAAATGGAACATTATATATCCACTCCTCTTAAATCCTAAAACAACTTATCCTGGTAGATCCTATTTTCTTTACAAAAGAGAAAACGTGGTTCAGAAGGAAGTCCCTTGTCTGAGGCCACCCCACTGACCGATGCCAGAGCTGGGACTGGGCCCGGCCCCCCGGCGGCAGAGCTGGAGCCTCTTGGCAGTTCTGCAGCACCCCCGCCAGGCCCTGCCCTCCAGTTACCTCCATGGGGAGGCCGGCCTGGCGGACTTCAGCTAGGAATGTTTGCCACGGCCGCTCAGCAACGGCACCGCTCTGCGTGCGTCTGTGAACAACTGCTGAAGTGTTTCCAGTATTGATCGGGGGTGGGGGGTCCAGATACACTTTAGCAAGTAGGCGAATTCACAAACTTGAAAGTCGTGAATAATGAGGATCGATTTTAATTCACTGCCCCTGTCTTCACGCAGCTTCATTATTGGGCAAAACAGTATTTATGCACCAGGGCCCAGCTCTAACTTAATTTGCTCCGGTTAAGAAGGAACCAGTATTGAATGGAAAGGCTAACGCCATTTATTTTAGAGAGAAATATTTTAATTGTTTTCTAAGACCTCCAAAAGTCACACTCATTTTTCACATACATATTTAAAAAGTGTGTCAAAGAAACACACATTCATGCAAAAAGCAGTTACTGAATGAAATTATAATCACTTAGTAAGAAATAAGGGTTTATGGGCGGCTGAGACAGGAGGATCACAGTTTCAGGGCCAGCCTCAGCAACTTAGCGAGACCCTGTTTCTAAATAAAAATCAAATAGTACTGGGGGTGTAGCTCAGAGGTAGAATGCCACTGGGTTCAATCCCCAGTACCCCTTAATTCAGGGCTTAATTCAGGGCTTTTCAAACACAGGTGTGGAGCAGGAGGCACCCCATGGCCCTGGCTGAACAACGTGTACAGAAGAGCATCGCCTGGCAGCTGGGGAGAAGCACCCGGCTCTGCCCAGGCCTGCTGGCCAGGTCCCGGGCTGTGCTAAGGGTTCGGAGACTCTGCTGTGGGCGGCAGCAAGATCAGAGGCTTTTGCCTCCTGCAGCGCAGACTGGAGTTGGCGCCTTCCACATCGATGCAGAAAGTAATCTGCCGACAGCAAAAACGGGCATCGATTTTTCCAAGGTGGTATTACAGAAAAACAGCATTAATGAAGCTGTTCTTTTACTAGAGACTTCTATGGGTGTGGGGCCCAGCACCCTGGCTTCTTCCTCCTGGGGCCTCCTGGGCTGTCCTGTGCATGAATCCTGTGCATGTCCTCAAGGTTTGTATCCCACCTCTTCAGCAGAGGCTTTGAAAGATACAGAGGTCTGGCCCTACCCAGAGGCAAGGAAACCAGAATCAGATGGTGAGGGCCAGGTTCTGGTGTGCTTACAATCTCCCCATCGATTCTACCATATCCTCAGAGCCCAGAGCTTCTGGGCATGGTTGTTTTCAGGACAAAGTGAATTCCGGGGTATCTGAAATTCTGGGGTATCTGGGGTATTTGGTGGTTTTCCAAAACCACCAAATGGACCAACAATGTCTGTTCGTACCAGAGTCATGGGTATGGACAGACTTTAGAGGCACTGAATATACACATTTTTCACCTTTGCTACAGATGTGTGTGTACACACGTGTATATGAAAATATCAATGTCCACCCCTCACCTGAACCTATTTTCTCTTCACCTCAGGACACGCGTTACATAAGTTACCTGAACTGGGCAGGCCCTGACATTAAAATATTCATGAAAGATTGACTGGCTGATTCCATTAAAGCGTTTTCAGAACTCTGTTATGCATACTTAATTTTAAAACACATGCATATTTAATTTTCTCTGCACTCGGGAATGTATTTATAATAATAAGCAACATCCTCAGAGGCCAGGAAAATAAGACAGATGGGTAGGGAAACATGGGCGCTGCAGATGGTCAGGAGGGAACACCCGTGTGTCTTCGTGAACACTGACTGCGTGCGCTCAGCAGGAATGCAGATGAGACCCTGCACCCTCACCACCAAATTGACCATGCCAGCTTCATGGGTGGCAGCTCCATGCCTGAGTGTTTCCTCCTCACCAGCAGCTTTGGTAAACTCCGTGGGTCCTCGCTCCTGCCCAGGCTCTGCAGCAGAGCCCCAGACCTCTGTCACCAGCGTAGAAGACTTTGGTTTCTTTACTCTTGATCCAGTTCACCCCAATGCCAAATTGCTGTCAGATCAGGCTGGGAAGAAAATCAATTAGTAATGCCTTGGGCTCTGCCTCCCACAGGGACCAAGCTGTGCAGAACCAGCCCACAGCAGAGGTCCTTGCAACTTGATCCACACAGCGTGAGTTGTCACCCAGATACCTAGAGCCCCGCTGTGTGAGTATGTGAGGCTGGCGAGTGCTGGCTTCCTCCATCTGCTTGGGCTGTTAGCCAAATCCCTAGCCACTGCCACCAGGCCCCACAAGGTTCTCACTGTCTCCTCTGTGAAGGGACCACTTCCCTCTGCCCACTTCTCAGACCTTGATGAGCTTTATCCTCTCCCTCTCCCTCTCCCTCTCCCCCTCCCCCTCCCCCCCCCTCTCTCTTCCTCCTCCTCCTCTCCTTTCTTTTGAAAGTCATTCTCTGGGGAGAGGTGCATATTGCCCTTGGGAATTCTACCTTTCAAAACAGAGGGGAAGGGCTCATTCCCAGCAGCCCTCTCTGCTCATACCTCCTCCAAACCTCGAAGGTCACTCAGAATGGGGAGGAGAGAGGAGAAATAGCGTTGGCCAGAGAGTGAGTTGACATGTTGGTGAGTGGGCTGGCCACCTATCTGGAAATCTGTCCCATCAGATTGCCCACCCCATCAGGCATCTGTCCCAGGGCTGGATGGAGCCAGGAGTCCCCTGAGTTGGCTAGGAGACACTGAATTTGTCTAGAGACAGCGAGCTCTCAGCTCTCCTGGCCTCTGCTTCTGGAAGCTCCTGCACAGCCTTCGGTGATGAGCACTCTGGGTCAACCATAGCTCCTGACACGCAAGGACCCTAATGTGTGCAAAAAGAAGTGAACAGGAAACTCACCGGTGGAGGACAGAGACAGGCATCTGGAGAGCACTCCTTAGGAGAGCCCACGTGGAAAGTTGCTTCCCAGAGAAGCCCTAGTGAAGGGAGGCAGCCACTGGGAAACAGGCCCTGGGGGCTGAGGCAGGGACAGACCTGGCCTCTTCCTGGTATACATGCCTGTGTGTTTAGTGCCATTGTAAAGTCCCAAGGAGAATGTTTTAAAAGTTGGAATAACGTAAACAAAGCAACGAACACGGGGGTGCAGAAACATGGCTTTTTACCAAGAGATCACGCCTGCCTATGTGGGGATCTTGTCAGTTAACAGAGTTTCGCCTGCACAATACATTTCTACTCTATCTCTCCCCTGAAAGTTGCCGTGACCACGTTTCCCATCTTTCAGATCAGCATTAGCCAGTTTTGGATTTGATGTCAATAGATTCATAAGATATTTATATCCGGCACCTTTCGCTCCATGGTAGCAAGCTGTGTAGTTTATGGGCGTGAATAGAGTATGTTTATTTGTTTATTCTATTGAAGGGTTTCATCTTGGTAGCATTCCAAGGAAAGCCGAGATGCATGCATTTGTACAGAGGTTCTGGGGCACATATGTGGGCATGTGTTTCGGGTGTACACCTAGGAGGGCAATGACTGGGTCAGAAAGGTAGGTTCACCAGTTGTCCAGAGTCGTGGTGATCTGTGCTCCCACCCCTCCCCACGTGTGAGTCTTAAATGCTCCACGCCCTGGGTGGCCATGGTTTTTTTTTTAACTTTCATTATTGTGGTTTAAATACAGACTTCCCTGTCGAATAGTGAAGCTGAACACCTTCTCATGTTTCCTGTCAAAGCGAGCAGGCTCCGTAGGTAAGTCACTCTTCTGCTATTTTGTTCCTGTAATTTATTTTTCCTGCAGTTTTACTCAGCTGTATTTCTTTATGTGTGCGTATGTGTTACCAACTCTGTGCGTGGCAGGCGTCTGCTTCCCTTCTGCAAGCGCTCTTCCTCACTCCCCCGAGGGAGCCTTTTGACAAATACAAGACTTTCATCTTAACAACATATGGCTATCTCTGTTTCTCTTATAGTTAGGGGTGTGTGTGTGTACTTGTATGCCTTGGGTGGGTCTATGTCTCTGTCTCTCTTTGCCTGTGTGCATGTGGTGTGTGTGTGTGTGTGCGCGTGTGTGTCTAGGCATCTGCAGGTGCCTATGTGTGTGTCTGTCTCTATGTGTCTCTTTGTCTATGTGTATATCCTGTTTAAATTCTTTTGAGTGGGTGTGGTGGTTCCTGCCTATAATCTCAGTACTTCGGAGGCTGAGACAGAAGGGTTGCAATTTCAAGACCAGCCTCAGCAACTTAGCTGGACTCAGCAACTTGGTGAGAGCCTGTTTGAAAACAAACATAGGAGCTGGGCATGTTGGAACATGCTTATAATCCCAGCATCTGGGAGGCTGAGACAGGAAAACTACGGCTCTCTGATGGCCTCGGCTACTTAGTGAGGCCCTTTGCAACTCAGAGAGACCTTATTTCAAAAATAAAAGAATGAAAAATAGGGATGGGGGTGTAGCTCAGGGGTAGAATGCCCCAGGTTCCACCCCCAGTATCTCAACCAAGAATAATAAATAGAAATGGCTAGGGATGCCAGGCGTGGTGGCGCACGCTTGTAATCCCCGCGCTTGGGAGGCTGAGACAGGAGGATCGTGCTGGTTCGGAGTCAGCCACGCTGGCTTAAGAGACCCTGTTTCCACATAAAAAAGTTAAAAAATAGGTCTGGGAGTGTCACCCGCGCGAGTGTATCCCGGAGGTAGAAGGGCTTCCAGGAACCCCAGTACCACCAAAAAAAGAAAGAAAAGAAAAGAAAAGAAAAGAAAGAAAGAAAGAAAGAAAGGGAAAGAGAAAATAAAAAAAGAAAGAAATGGCTAGGGATGTAGCTCGAAGGTAAAATGCCCATGGGTTCAATCCCCAGTACCATAAATAAATAAATAAATAAATAAATAAATAAATAAATAAATAAATAAATCCATCCATCCTTTGGCTGAACTAGGGCTGTGAAATCCTCTTATGTTATTTTTCAAGGCTTACTTTTGCTTTTATATTTGTATCTATAATCCAGGTGGAATTGGTTTTTGGTATGTTAGATAGGTAGTGAGATCCAGTCTCTTATCACATCTGTGGAACTCACCTATTTCAGGTGGGCAGCTTGATGGATTTGGGCCAACCTATACAATCATGTAATTAAAACCTGGCGGAGACATTTAAGATCCTTCCATCACCCATGGGGATTCAGCAGGCATCTTAGCAGGCGGCTCTCTAACTCCTTACCCTTCAGTCAGGGACCTCACTGATTTCTTTCCAGAATTTCCCCCATATAGAATTCACGGCATCTTGAGTCTAGACTCTTCTACTTAGCAGAAGACTTTTGAGGAATATCTTCATATCTCTGAGCAGTTTTCCATCCTATTGATGAGTTGATCCATTGGCAGGCAATGGGAACCTGGGTTAAGTCTGAGATTATAAACAGAGTTGTTATAAAACAAGCATAAGCCAAATTTTGTGTAGACGAGAGCTTTAATTTTTCTTGGAAAAATACTGTGAAGAGAGATTGCTTCATTAACTTTACCTTTTTGTTTTCAAAAGCTACCAGCTTGTTTGCCAAAGTCTTTACCGTTTTATTTCCGACCGGTAGCATTGAAAGTATCACTCCTTCTGCATATTTCGTATCTCTTGGTATTCTTTTGTACGTACATTTTTTTGTTCCTATAGTAGGTATACCGTGGTATCTCCCTGTGCTATTAATTTGAATTTCTCCAATGACTCGTGGAGTTTAGTATTCATTTTCTTTTATTTGGTACATTGTCTATACACATATTTTGTACAGTTTTTCACTGACATTTTTTAAGCCGTGAGGTTTATTCACGTATCTGGATGCATACGTTTCATTAGATAATGAATGTTGCAAATATTCTGAGTGTGTGGTTTTTTCTTTTCATGTTCACTGTGTTCTGTGATGAGCAGTTTTAATTTGGAAGAAGTTAAATTTACAGATGCTTTTTTTGTTTATGGTCTGTGCATTGTGGATGCTAAGAAATCAGCCTACCAAATTTCAAAAAGATTTCCCCTTATAGAGTTCTTAAGATCTTCTGTCCTGTTAGGTTTTACATTTAAGTCAGTGATCCATCTCAAGATTAATTGGTATCTGTACTGAAATGTAAAGATCAAGCCTCATCTTTTAAATATTGATATCTAATTGTTCAAATACCATTTGTGAAAATACTGATCTATTCTCTCTCCATTGAATTACTGGTATCTTCACTGAAAATCAATTGACCATAGATGTATGTTCCTCTTTATAGACTCTATTTCTGCCTGTTACTATAAATTGTCTTTCTCTAAAACTTTTATTAAGATACATTTTACTTACCATAAAATCCAGCCAATTTAAAGTGTACTGTTTAGTGGCTTTTAGCATATTCACATGAATATAACCAAACTTAGAGCATTTTATCACCCCCCAATGAAACACCTTCTTTAGCAACCCCTCCCCATTCTCCCACCCAATCCCCTG
Organism: Muscardinus avellanarius; assembly: GCF_963383645.1. Taxonomy (NCBI): domain Eukaryota; kingdom Metazoa; phylum Chordata; class Mammalia; order Rodentia; family Gliridae; genus Muscardinus; species Muscardinus avellanarius. The sequence continues at coordinate 22,990,776 of NC_137805.1, read as the reverse complement.
TCGATCACTGACCTACTCTCTGGCTCTGAGAATCTGCCTGGCCTGGACACCCCACCTCAAAGAAGTCATATACCTGTGGTTTATAGAACTTTGACACGTGGCTTATTTCACATAGTCTGTTTTCAATATCCATCCATTTTGTAGTATTTATACACCATTTCCCTTTATTACTGATTAATGTTATCCATTCATCAGTTGTTAAACAGTCGGGCTGTTTCCTCTTTGGGACTGTCATGAACAATGCTGCCGTGAACATTTATGTACACGTTTTGATGTGGAAAGACAGTTTTATTCTCCTGGCGATATACTGAGGAGTCGCATTGCTGGGTCATTTGGTAACAACATGTTTAGCAGTTTGAAAAACTGCTCAACTGTTCTCCAAAGGAACTGCGATATTTTACACTTCCGCAAGCAGTATACATGGGTTTGGATTTTTTTTCACACCTGCATCAACACTAGATGGTTATCTTTTCGATAACCATCCTAGAGGGTGGGAAATAGGCCCTTCTATGCTTTTGATTTGCATTTCACAAGTGGCTAATGATGGTAACACCTTTTTTGTGTGCTGGCCGTTTGGGTATCTTCTTTGGTGAAACCACTGTTTATATCCTTTGCCCTTTATAAACAGGGTTATTTTCTGTCTTATTATTAAGTCATATGAGCTCCTTACCTATTTTGAATACAATTTCATTGCTAAATACATGGAATAAAAATATTTTCTTACATTACACAGTCACTTTATTGATGGTGTCCTTGAAGCAAAAATGTTTTAATTTTGATCAAGTTAAACACATCTAGTTTTATGGAGGGTTTTTTGGGTCATTTTTTTCCTCTGGTGTTATATCAAATATGTCATGGCCTAACCCAATGTCATAAAAATCAATGCCTATTTTTCTTTCAGGAGATCTATAATTTTAGCTCTTGCATTTAGTTCTGTGATTTATTTCGAGTTAATTTTTGTGCATACTACAAGGCAGAGGACCAACTGCTTTCTTTTGTATATGGATATCCAGTTGCCAGCACCATTTGTTAAAGAGACTGTTTTCCTCCATTGGATATTTTGGGTGCTCTTGTCAAAAATCTATTAACCATAAATGTGAGCATATATTTTTAGACTCTCTACTCCATTCCACTGATGAATATGTCTGTTGTTTTATCATTGCCACAATGTCTTAGTTAATGTGGTTTTGCAGTAAGTTTTGAACCTGAGAAATGTGAGCCCTTCTCCAACGTTATTCAACTTTTTTTTTTCTTTTGTGGCACTGAGGATGGAACCCAGGGGCATTCTACCTTTGAGCAACATCTCCAGCCATACTTTTTATTTTTTATTTTGAAATGGAGTCTCACTGAGTTGCAGAGGACCTCACTAAGTTGCTGACCTCACTAAGGCTGGCTTTGAACTTACACCATTCTCCTGTCTCAGCCTCCCAAATGCTGGGATTACAAGCATGTGTCACCATGCCCGGCTTTCATTTCAGTTTTTAAGTTTATTTTGACTATTCTGGATCAGTCTCTTACATTTACTAAATGCCTGCTTTTTAATTTCTACAAAATAAGCAACAAGAAAAACAGCAACAACCACCTATCAGCCAGGGTTGTGATAGGTGTTGTGCAGAATCTATAGGTAAAGTTGGAGAGTAAAACCATATTAACAATATTGAGTCTTTTACTGACATGTTATTTCATCTACTTAGATCTTTAATTTCATTGAATATTGCTTCGTAATTTTGAGTCTATAAACTTGTACTTGCTTTGATGAATGTGTCCTTAGGTATTGCATTAGTTTGGCAATATGATAGGGAGGAAACCTTTCTTAATTTTCAAATTGTTCATTGCTAAAATACAGAAATGCAACTGATTTTTATATATTGCTCTTGCACTATACCACACGGCTATATTTGCTTATTGATGTTAAGTGTGTGTGTGTGTGTGTGTGTGTGTGTGTGTGTGTTATAATGTTTCCCTCTTCTTATACAGCTATCAATAATTCAGGCATGGGGCTCCTCCTTGATGACTTCATCTAATCCTATTTACCTCCAAAAGGTAATAGATTGTCTCTACTCTCTTAATACCTCACAATGAAGATAAAATTTCAAGGCATGAGCCCTTAGAAAATCTATTCAAATCATATCTAAACCACAACGCGACCTATCTATACTTGTAAGGAATATTGGTCTGTAATTTTCTAATGATGATTTTTGTCATCAGAGAAATTCTGGCCTCATACAATCAGTTGGGAGATTGTATAAATCAGCTGCTTTGGTAACTGTGACAAAATTACCAGTTGAGGACAACCTAGAGTAGGGAAGGTTTATGGAGCTCATGGTTTCGAAGGTCAATCTGTAACCAGCAAAGGGCAAGGCGGGAGCATCGTGGCGGCAGTGTGGCAGGGCCACTCCAACCGATTTTACTCTGAAACCAAGCATTATCTTTCCCATTGTCTGGACAATCATACCATTTGTAGCTTTAAGCCTCAAGGGTGTCTCTTTTTGAAAATATATGGGTTGGATGGATCACATATATATTTAACCATTCTCCAAATCTCTGGCTGTTTGTGGAGGCATTTAATTGCCTTATATGAAAACTAATTGCCAACAAGGGGGACTTATGTTTTCCATGTTGCAGTTTTCTATCTATGTGTCTGTTGCTCTTCTGTCCCTCTCTTTTGTGATTTCTTGCCTTCTGTGTTAGATCCTTTCTTTTAACGCCTTTTGCTGATTCTCTTGCTACTTTTTGTGTTATTTTCTTCGTGGTTGGCCCAGTGATTATAGCCAGCATCTTAATGTAAAACAATCTACTTCCTATTAACCGATATAATTTCCATCACGTGCACATCTTTGATCCAGCGTTGCTCTGTTTTCCCCCTGCCTTTGTGCCATTACTGCCATGCAAATTAAGTCTTCCTACATGATAAGATCACTGAAACAGTTTTATAATTATTGCTTTATGCAGTTGCCTTTTAAAACACTTAGGAGAAGAAAAGATTTGAAAAGCAAATATATATTTATCCTGACTTTCACCACATCTGGGCAACTGACTCTAGATCTTCTTTATTTCTCTGTATGGACTTAGGTCCCCTCTCATGACCACCCATCTCAACCAAAGGGCTCCAGTTAGCACTCCTTACCGGTCATGCCTACCAAAGACACCGTTCTCAGCTCGGTTTGCCTGGCAATGTCTCTCTGGCCTTTGATGTTTGAGGGAGGTTGGCTGGGTCTACACTCTGGGTTGACAGCCTTTTACTTCATTCCTACAGTGACTCGTTTCAACCGGGTTGAACTGGCCAGGGTCAGTCACCCACCTTAGTCCAGCCACCAACTGCTGGTGGAAAGGATGGCAGCTTCTTCTGGTGACTTCAGAGGCAATCCTGTGTTTGGAACAGGGAGAAATTCCTTGTAGAAACCAGGGTTGTGACTAGGATAGAAATTCCACTGGCCCCTGGTGTTACTACCTGGCCTCCGGGACACAGTGCGACCGTGTTAAATCACCAAGTTCTTATAGTTCTCTCCTGACTTCTCTGTTGAGTTGTTTTACCCAGCTCTGTGACAGAGCAAATCTTCCCAAAGAGAAAATTATAGCGGTTGCAGATAAATGACTATCTTTTTGACTTGCAAACTCTCCCACTCATTCCTTGGTCTGTTCTCAAACCCCAGGAGACAAAGAGAATAATAGCCCATCTGGTCAGAGGACCTGAAATTTAGATTTTCGGGAAGCTGAGGACAGCACTGCTGGAATCCAGGGACACTGGGCTGTGAGGACCCGCTAGGGCTCTCCCCACCCAACTCCGCCCATGTCTTCTCCAGGCCAGCTCCACCTCCTGCCCAGGGCTGGGGTGTGATTGTTTCCCAAGGATGGCGAATATTTTTGTGAGCAGATGGCTGCTTAGTGTAAGTAGAACATATACTTTAAAATAATATTTAACAGAAGGAAAGAAGGAGGCCTCACCACAGTCATACTCCGGCCACACAATGGCCCCCCACCCTGTGGCAAGAGTGGGCCCTGCTTACTCTGCTAAATTCAAAAAGGGGAACCACTCGGGTGGCCCTGTGTCTGCCCAGCCACTCCCCAACACCCTCCCTGGATTTCGCTTTTGGTTTTAAGTTTCTCTTACTCCTGCGATGGGCTGCTTTTCCTCGATGTGTTTTTCTTCTCCTAATTTTGAGCTTTATTCTAAGTCCTCACACACGTGGACATTCCCCATCCCTTACTGCATGACCAAACACCTTACTGCATACTGGAACACTCGGGCCTGTTCCCAAGCCCGGACACCCCGTCCCTTGGTTGGGTCTGTCCCCAAGAACAGCGTGGGCACCTCCTTCCCTTGGGGTCTGTTCTCACGCCAAGTCATCGCTTCCCTCAGTCGGGCTGTCTCTTCTTGTCACTGGCTCCATATACTCCAGGATGTAGGGCTGGAAAAATGGCTGGATTAAAACATAATAATTTTAGTGATAGGAAGATAATGTCTTCCTGTACATTTGGCATACGGCCCACGTTTTTTCTTTTGTTTTGTTCTGTTATTAACAGAGAACACAAAGAAAATAAAACGAACTCCCCAAATTCAGCCACTTACTTGTTTTTAATCAAACCACCTTTAAATTCTCAACAGAAATGGTGTCAAAAAGGAGATTTCGTGTCATTACCACGAGTAGCAAAGAACTATTCTTTTCTCATGAGGGAAAAATAAACCTTTCATGGGAAACCTGAGTGCAGGAGTCATTTCATGATTAAATCCCAGCCCCAGCCATACTGGGCAGGGGCCCGGCTCGCTCCTGGTCACAAGAGGAACACCAGGTGACGGAAGAGCCTGGGAGGCTCACCTGAAGCTCCTGGATCCTGGGAGGTGTCATGGCCTGGGACGCTCCCCTCTTTCCCACAATGCAGCTCTCTCTGCGGCCAGGAGCGACCCTGGAGCTGGATTGGAATGGCTGTTGCTGGAAGAGTCCTCAGCCACCCTCGATCCCTCCACTTTATGCTGCTGGCTAAGGATTAGGAGGATACTCTAGTGCTGTCTACCTTGCTTGTTCCGGGACCTTGAGAAAAAGTGCCATGCCCACTGGACGCCAAGTGGAGGCGGTCCGAGAGCTCTCCAGGAAGGGTAGGCCTCCTGTCGCCCTACCAGCAGGTGTCACGCAGGACTCACTCTGGGCCCAGGGGCCAGCAAGACTCCTCACAGTGGGGTATCCTTTTATGGCTGTCCCGGAGTTTAATACAGTTGGTTAAAATCTAATATTTATTGCAGCAAAGCTTTCCACTGTGTGTGGATGGCCTTGGGGATCCTGCTTTCTTGCACGGAGCTTTCTGAGTGACCAGCTATCTCTTCTGAGCGCTGGCCTCTCCCATCGCCCCATGCGTCCTCGCCTCATCACCGCATGACAGGGATGTCACCTCAGCCCCTGGAATTTTCCCCCTGAGTCCTTCCAGGGAGTTGGCAGCTCCATCAGGAACGACGGCAGGGATGTGGCCTTCTGTCGGTCTCCTGGGATTCAGTCCAGGTCATCCAGCCCCTGCAGCCAGCACCCTGGGCCCTTCGTATTTTGAACTGAGCCAAGTTAAGAAGTCATCTGCTCACGTCCAGTTCATCCACTCTATCCGTTTTCAACAGCTTGACAAAAGCAAATACAGAAGTCATTCTCAACAATAAAGACTTGTTTTGTCAGCTGTTTTCCCTCCCAATTCCAAACATAATACATTTTTTTCTGTTTTGGAAACTGATCAATAAACACTAATTCTTATGATAGAAAAGTGCAGCCTTACATAATTCATTAAGCCCAAAGGCGTTCTGAGTCCTGCCTCTCAGGACTGCGTTAGCATGCAGAGAGACTGATTTCCATGTAATTTAAGACCTGGGTTGTGCCTGGCCACCACAGGACTCTGACAACCAGGAATACTTCAGAGAGTCCCGTCATTCTGAGCAGGTGGACCGGCCTCAAGTCCATCTGGAGGGATTCGGACTCTCTTTTTGTTCTGGGAGAAGTGACTACATTTTCTGCTGGGTTGCACTGTGGTCTTGGTAATTCTTCAAGTAGTCAAAAAGATGGCTAGTAGAAATAGAGAAGCCAAAGACTGTGGTCCAGGAGCATCCGGTGTTGACCAGTTCTTAGTCCACCTCCTGGACATTGGAATAAGCAAGGGCCACTGGGTAGTTTTAGTGGCAGCCTTGGGCACAAATTTGATTGAGCACTGATACACACCGAGCTATCACGTAGATTTCCAACTTAGGAAGAGCACATCCTGTCTTAACAAAAAACCAGGTAGAAGAATTCACACTATTGTGTCAGTGCAGCATTTTGGGGGTAGAGAAAACTCAGGAATACTTTGGTGTCCCTTAACATAAAGACACATACACACACAGAGTGTAACTTGCTATTGATAGAGGACCATTCAATGGATAAAATGTGTAGCCTAGGCTGACTATGTCTAAATTGACGAGTCTTAAAAACTCAGCCCTTTAGTGAAAGGTGAAGGAAATATGTTTTGGAAGGCTATTAGAATATAGTATATATTATAATTTTTAAACACAGCTAATAATATATATTAAAACTAATCATACAAATATATAGTAAAATTGTAAAAATATGGATCAAAGGATACTACCAAATTCAGCAAGGGCATGGGTCAGAGAGGTTTTCAAAAAATAATTTTTCTGTCTCTACTATTTTAAATTTCCCTAAAAATATTTGAAACAAAAGGGAAACTGTAATATTTGCTAAGTTGTGATCTCAGATCCCGGGGTCTTTTTAACATTATTTCCCCATTTATCTTTATAGAAGTCTTTCATATAATCAAGGGGGGAAATTTTCACTTAAGAGAGAAGGAATCTTTGAACTTTAACTCTGGAATAAAAAGGGAAAGCTGGGCCAACCCATAAGACTGTGAGTCGATTCTCTTCTCAGATTCCTGATCTAACAAGTCTAAGATCAGGGGAGAGGGAGGAAGGTCATGCACAAGGACAAGTTCCATCCAGGCAATACAATTGTTCTTTGATCGTTGGTAAAAACAAAGAGTACAGTAAACTCTTTGTAAAGAATTTTTGTTTTAAATTACTTTTTTAGTTCCATGAAGGATTAATACAACATATTCATTATGGTAGAAATGTCCATGTTATTTTTAAAAGTGTTATTGCATATATTTAAACTAGGCAACATGAAGGGTAGAGGTGTATATGTGTACATCCACACCTGTGTCTTTGTATATGTGTGAATGTGTGTGTGTGTGTGTGTGTTCAGGATATATGTGGCGAAACGATGCCATAGACAAGCAAATTAGCAAACTCATCATTGCCCATAGTTCCCTTTGTAAAATTATTCCTGTTTGCAGATGACATGATTTTTAGAAGGGGGATGGGGATTGAACCCAGGGAAATTCTACCTCCTAGCTACACTCCCTAGCTCTCTTTATTTTTTATTTTTGAAACAAGATCTTGCTTGGTTGATCAGACTCACCTCAAACTTGTTATCCTCCCAAGTACTGGGATTACAGGCCTGCACCGCCAGCTTGACAGGATAGTATATATAGAAAAATCTTAACTCCACAGAAAAACCTAGGACTCATGAATGGATTCCGTAAAATTGCAGAATACAAAAATCAACATACAAAACTCAGTAACATTTCTTCTCTCTGATAATAATGTATCTGAAAAGAGAATAATTGTATCCATGATGTAATCAAAAGGAATAAAATATTTAGGCATAAATTTAACTAAGAAAGTAAAAAAATCCATACACTAAATATATAAACCATGGATGAAAGAAATTGAGAAAGACATAAAAATGGAAAGCTGTCTGTGTTCATGTATTAGAAAAAGCCATATGGCCAAAATGTCCAAACCACCCAAAGCAACCTACAGATTTAATGAAATCCCTGTCAAAATGGCAGTGACATTTTTCACAGAAATAGAAAACTAAATCTCTTATGGAATCACAGAAGCTTTCCTCACTGGGAGGCTGAGACAGAAGAATCCCAGTTTTGAGGCCAGCCTCAGCCACTTAGCAAGGCCCTGAACAACTTAGAAAGACCCTTGTTTCAGAATAAAAAATAAAAAGGGTTAGAGATGTAGGTCCAGGGTAGATTGCCCTTGGGTTCAATCCCCAGAACCAAATAAAATAAAATAAATAAAATAAGAAAATACAGAGGCAGGTTTTCTATTATAAGCAAGCACTTCACGTGTGCACAGCACGAGAGTCGGGCTCAAGTTTGCAGAAGCCAGGCACCGGGAGGGCAATGCCAGGGACAGGAGGAGGCCCTGGACAACCAAAGGATTGTCGCACGGCACTTGGGGCGAGTGACCCGGGCGGCAGGGAGGGGCTGGAGGGTGACCTTGTGCGCTTGGGGAGCTCGTGCCAGTGGACTGAGCTTGCAGACCTGACGCTCAGTGGCAGCAAAGGAAAGGAGCTGACTCTCAGATCAGTGCTCCCCCACCTGGCACAAGCTTGCTGGGCGCCACGCTCCAGATAGGGGAGCCTCAGCAAAGTCGGCCTCTTTCTACTACTAGAGCCCAATAAAAGCTGTCATCTTGTCCAAGAGAGGGCTGTTAAAGGAAGCAGCAGAGGGGTTAGAGGAACAGTCACCAGTTACAGTGATTACAGCGGCCGAGGTGTTTGCCCTGCCCAGGGGGCATCCCTGGAGCACTACAGAACTAAGCTCCTCCCAGTTCCTCACAGCGATCCCTCTACCCAGTGCTGGAACACAGAATTAACCCATGCTATGATTCAGAATTAAAACAAAGCCATGCAGGGTGTGTTGGTGCATGCCTATAGGTTGCCAGGAGGTTGCCAAGTTAGAGGCTAGCCTTGGAAACTTAACAAGACCCTGCTTAAAAATTGCAAATGTGCTGGGTGTGGTGCCGCATGCCTCGAATCCCCGTGTTAAAGAGGCTGAGACAGAGATCACAGGCTTGAAGGCAGCCTCAATGAGTAGTAAGACTCTCACCAACCTAGTGAGACCCTGTTTCAAAAGTAAAACTAAAATAGGGCTGGGGTGTAACTCAGAGGTAGAATCCCCCTGGGTTCAATCCCTAGTGCATATCACACACACACACACACACACACACACACACACACACACACACACACACTTAAAAAATAGCTAGGTATGGTGGCAAACGCTTATAATCCCAGCGCCTTCAGTACTGCTTAGAATGAGACAGGAGAATCACAGATTTGTAGCCAGCCTCAAATGAGCCTCGGTGAGGCCTTCAGCAACTTAGTGAGACTGTTTCAAAACTAAACAATAAAAAATAGTCCTGGGGATGTAGCTCGGAGGTAGGATGCCCCTGGGCTCAATCCCCAGTACTGCAAACAAACAAACAAACAAACAAACAGATAATAAAATGTAATGAATGCTGGGCATGTAGCTCAGAAGTTGAATGTCCCTAGGTTTAGTCCCAGAACCACAAAACTAAACACATGTACACACACACACACACACACACACACACACACACGCACACACACGCACTCACCGTGAAAGCAGGGTCATCACCCACATATTGGAACCATGTTTATCTGTGAGCAACAGGAATCCTAGTGGGTGCTGCAGTGGCCGAAACAGAGTTTGTTTTCTCTCCTAAGTTGTCAGGAGGTCGCTGGGGATCAGTCTGGACTCCCTGTCTCACTGGTGCCACCCAACACGGGGTCTCTTCTGTCCTTGATCCACTCCCATCTGCCCCCTCTGGTGCCCTGAGTGTTGTCACGTTGGCTGCACACGCTCACAGGAGGGCTGCCTCCTCAGTACCACATAGGCAGAAAACATTTAAGGCTCAGGGCTGAATGTGTAGCTCAGTGGTAGAACTCTTGCCGACCCTGTGTTCAATTCTCAGTACTGCCAAAAACAACAATAACAACAACAACAACAACAACAAAAGGTATAAAACATAGAAGATAAACTCATGACATTGGATTTGCCAATAATTTCTTGCATATTACCCCAAAACACAGGCAATAGAAGAAAAGATAAATTGGATTATAAAAAATTAAACACTTTTGTATATCAAAGGACACTAACAGAGTTTGAGGATCAAGAGAAAATATTTGCAGGAGATATATATATATATATATATATATATATATAGTATGTTAAGGAATTACTTTCCAGGCTTACATTCCGTTATCTTCCAACATATATATGATTTACCTCTGTGTTTTTTTTGCCACCAAATTGACTTCTCTTAAGAGAGAAAAATGTGCCTCGTGACTTGTCAATCCAAGCATGATCTGCAGAAAATGACTGTGAGATGTTTCTATTTCCCCATGTTTTGTTGTATCAGACTGACAAAAGCAATAAAAGTTCTATACAGAGAACAGTAAAAAACAAAAAAACAAAACAAAAAACAAGAGGGCTGCCATAACCCTACCATCGTATCAATGTTCAGGGCCTGGAACAGCAGGACCGTGCGCTTGCCCTTGTGGGACCCTCGGCAGACGTCTGCTCCCTTCTTACTTGGCCAGGCTCTGCAGAGTGACCTGCCCGCGATGGAGGAGGCCAGAAGAGGTGGCGTGTCTTGTCCCCCCACACTCCTCCCATCCACTTCATGTCTGGAGTCACCTTGCAGATCCCAGGTCCCTTCTGTGTGCAATCTTTATTCTCCTTCCTTTCCTTTCCTAAAAGTAACTTGGCTACACATTCCAAGCCCATGCATCAGCCGATGATTCATGTGTAGCATTATTTGAACCATTTGCCATGACAGAAAGAGAAATACTTATTTGTGTTTTAACTACAGCCAATGCGTGATAAATAAATATCTGACTTGCAGGTTCTCGTCATTTTCTCAAGGGAGAAGGCGGGGGACTATTTAATTGGCCCAATTCCATTTTCTGCCATACTGCCCTCCTAATTGATGAATCCCCAGGGCCCTTTCCCCACGTTTTGCGAAGAGGACTTGCACTGGAGCCTCGCAGCCACAACAGGACCGTCCGTCCTCTCTCCCTGGCTTTCCTTGGCTCATTGCTTGGTATTTCAGACATTTCCCGGGTGCATCCTACATTTCAGCCACTGTGCTAGGCAGGGGACAGGAAACAAGATGTAATCCCTCCTTCCTGCTTGAAGGAGGTCATCTGTGGAGAAACTCTGGGGGCACCAGAGGACGAGGACTGCACAGGAGAGATGGACTGTGGAGAAGTCAGGCAGCCATCAGAGGATGAGGCTGCAGAGGAGAAGGATGTCAACTGACTCTGAGAAAACCAGGCAGCCATCAGAGGATGAGGCTGCAGAGAATGGGGATATGGGCAGACTCTGAGCAGGACACAGACAGACTCAGGGGGAAATCAGACAAACAGAGGTTATTGAATCAAGTGAGATGCTTTGAGGAGGTGAAATTGAAGCTAAGACCTAAGGGTTGGCCCAACGGGACAGTGTGACCGGATGAATGGATGAATGAACACAGGTGATTCCCTTGATTCTGGCTTCCTCTTTTCATCTCCCATCTCTCAGTAAGCTCCTGAGGATCCAGGCTTCTCCTTGAGATTTCTAAGTTTCCCTATGTCCGATGCAGAAGAGAGGCTCGATGTTCGTGGGATTGATCTGAATCTTGTGCCAGCTCCTAGAGCAGGATCCATATCTTGTTATCATATTGACCCCTGCTCCCCCAGCCCTGAAGTTCAAAGTCTTGTGCTTGTCATGTTGGTCCTGCATGTACTCTGCAGGGAAAGGAGACAGGAGAACATGCCCACCTGCCTCCGAGCTCCTCTCCTCCACCCAAACGTAGCAAAGGGCTGCTGTTTCTCCTTCAGACCGTGCTTATTTATAGCTAGATTTCTGATCCAGAACCCATTAAAAATGAGTTCTGATTAATGAATATTATGCCACATAGCAGAAACATCCGCTACTCTTTCACATTCCCTGCTAATACGTGATAATATGCTGGTAGACAATTTATTCTAAATAACTAAACTACACACAGCAATTAAGGAGAGGGTCATTTCTGAGAACACAGGTGTGCACATCTGTATACTCAGAAGCCAGGCACACTCGTACTGGTGTATACACAATGGCCACTCACACAGCCTCACTCAATTAAAACATGTGTGACAGTCACATGCAGGTCATGCATGGCTGCCCTGGAGCTGACTGGAGCCACACATGTGAGAGTCGAGGTCCTGGTAATAGGTGAGTCCAACCCTCAGGTGAGATCCCGAGTTCTGTTCCTCAGCCTCCCTTTCCAAGACTTTATGATTGGCTTCTGTCCCAGTCAGCATATTCACAGCCATAAGCTAAAGACCTGACCACATAACTTAGAGGAAAGAAGATTTCTTTTCCTATGGTTTTGGGCGCAGTCTATGTTAGGCTGGGGACCACAACTCTCAGGGCATGGCGGCGGGAGAAGAGAGGAAGAGCATGTGGGCTCCTCACATCATGGAGGCCGCAAGCAGAAGAGAGAGGAGGAGGAGAAAACAAATATAATCTCCAAAACCACATCCCCAGGAACCCAGCTCTCAGCCAAACCCAGATACATCCTTTGTAATAAGAGTACAACCCTCATGACTCAACTATATCGACCTTGACTATTCATAAATGATCTCTTTAGGGGACACTTTATAGCTCACTCTAATAATTTCCCAACTCCTCTGCCTGATCCCAAGCTCCAAACCTTCAAGAATCACTCCCACTCATGAACTCTCTCTCTCTCGCTCTCTCTCTCTCTCTCACACACACACACACACACAGACACACACACACACACACACGTGAGAATGTAATTGAGCTTCTAGTTCACCCATTTTCAGCAAACACACAGGAAACAGAAAAAAAAGTGTTAAATGACAACATGGAGATTTCATTTGCGAACTCCAGAATGCAGGGAATTCTACAGGATGAGTTGTTCAGGTTCTTTCAACAGTGCAAGGAGTTGCAATGAAAGTAACAACAGGATGAAACAGTTGGAGCCATCCTGCCTGGGATGGACGCAGAGAAGGGGCATCCAATTAGAGCTCCCAGCCTAGAGAGTGGTGCAGAAGAGAGACTGCAGGACGAGCTCTCTAACACAGGGGTGGAGGCTGAGGACGCAAGGGCTCAGGGCTCTCCTGCACAGCAGTCCAGGCAGGGAAGGGGCTGTAGGGTTTGAGCCTTGAGATTAAAAGAAAAAGAGTCAGATGGCAGATAAACCAAATGAAAAAAATAAATGACTAAAAATGGGGAAATTAAAGAATTATTTAGTCAGCGAGGAACTCTAGGGGTTAAGGGAGCTGCTCTGGCCATCCAGGGAACCTCTGAACTGATCCTTGGGCATCTTAGGATGCCCAAGTTTCCCCGCTCAATCTCCATCTTGGGTCATTCTGAGCGAGATTCCCAATCCTGGGGACAATGCATGGTGCATGGGACGTGGAGCTCAGTTAGAAAAGCAGGAGCGTATTCGGCTCCTGGAAGGAAAACGGTGCTGTAATTAGGGAATAGGCGCGAGGCTGAGTTGGAGGTGAGGCAACCCTGGTGTATCTGAAAAGCGTCATTGTTAGCACAAAAGGACCACTTGCCGATGCCTCAATGAGGGATTGCTGACATTATGAGGAAGTTGAAGAAAGTTCAGAAAAGCAGCATCATAGAAACCCATGTTGTCACTGCCAAGGTTAAGAGATAAATGTCAAGGCGTTGCTATTAAAACAAGCCCAAGACAGAGCTCAAATCCAAGGTCTGACCCTTTCCCTCAGCTTCCTCCCCTAAGTATGCATGCTCCTGAAATTCTTATTCTTCATTTTTTGAATTTATTTGCTATGTGTGCACCTGTAGCAACACCTACTTTGTTTTTCATCACTACCTAAATATAACTAGTCTCAAGATACTTATATATTTGATACCTATAACCAATACTTGATATTTTTTGATGCATAATATCCTACTATAAATAAATGCCCCATTTATATATACATTTCTTTTCTGAAATCCAGTTTCTCCCTGTCCCTTTTTTTGCTATTTCAAATGGCGCCTCAGTGAACACCCTTGTGTGTGTCTAAGAGTGTGCCTAGCAGAGCCACGGAGACTCGGAATTGCCTGCGCTTTCAGTGGTGCACGGTGCTGATGGGTCATTCTCTGAAGAGGAAGACTCTCCGAGCTATGGCAGGTGGAGTTACGGGTGCTGGCGTCTCACTAAAGCCCATGTGGTTGGCTGGGTGATGCCTCTCAACACTTCCCCTTCTGACGGCTGGGAGTTTTGAATGTCTCTTTCTCTGAGAAGAAGGAACTTTGCAGATGTGATTAAGTTAAAGATCTTGACTGGGAGATTATCCTGGATTATCCGGATGAGTGTGGCCATGGGTCCCAAGAGAAAGAGACAGGATATAGAGAGATAGAGATGATGTGATGATGGGCATCCAGAGACTGGAGATGCTGTGCCCTGCGCTGGCTTTACAGATGGAAGAAGGACCAAATGCCAGAGTTGGGCAAATGCAGCTCTGATACCGAAAAGGCAAGATTAGCCGGGCATCGTGGCCCATGCCTGTACTCCCACTATTTAGGAGGCTGAGACAGATGGATCCGAGGTTCGTGGACTACCTAAACAAGTAGAGAAACTCTTGGCAACCCAGTGAGATACTGTTTCATAAAAAGGTTCGAGGGTATTAGAGATAAAAATAAAAAGATTCTGGGTTCAATCCTTTGTGCTACACACAGAAAAGAAAAGCAGAACCAGGATATCCAAAGAACCAGAACTCCCTCCACGACCAGGACTCTCCTCAGAACCAGGGCGCTCTCTCCCAGGACCAGGACTCTTCTCCAGAGCAGAGCTGCAGAAGAAACCTACTCTGCAACACTGTTTTTTTTTTTTTTTTTTTGGTTTTGGTTTTTTCTTCAGTGAGGCTGATTTCCAACTGCTGAGCTCCAGCAATGTAAAAGAATAATTTGTGTTGTTTAAGTGAAGGAATTCATGGCAAACTGTTACTGCAGCCAGAGGAGACTGAGGCTGCTGGTAATATCCTTATTCCTCATTGCCGTCCTGGTAGGAAATACAATGCTGATGTCTTATTTTTCATTTTTCAAGTGTTTTTTGTTTTCTTCCTTACTCTCCAAGATAAAATTGTTTATGCCATATCTTACTGCACATTTAGCTTTCCTACCTTATAGATTTCTTACAGAAATGTATTTCTTATAAAAATATGTTCCCAGATTTTTCTTTCTCCTCTCTCTCTCTCTTTCTTCCTCCTTCCTTCTTTCTTCCTTTCATCCTTCCTTCCTTCCTTCCCTCCCTCATTCCTTCCTTCCTGTGTGTTTCTTTCTGGGATATTTTACCTCTGCGCTACACTTCAGTTATACTTAATTATTTGGGTTTTTTTGGTGGTACTGGGGGTAGAACCCAGAGGCTTTCTACCTCTGGCCTATACTCCCAGACTTTTTTTTATATTTTATTTGAAAACAGGGTCTCGCTAAGTTGCTGAAAGCCTCACTAAGTAGCTGAGGCTGGCTTCGAACCCATGCGATCCTCCTGTCTCAGCCTCCCAAGCGCAGTGATTACAAGTGTGCGCCACCACGCCCGGCTTAATTGTTTATTTTGAAATAGGGTATCTCTGGGTTTCTGAGACTCTTGCTAAATTATTGAGGCTGGCTTCAAACCTGAGATCTTCCTGTCTTAGTGTCCCAAGTGCTGAGATTACAGGCATGTGCCTCTACGCCCCCTCCATCATATTTTTAAAGTATGATCTTATTCTGAATATCAGACTTTGCCTTTGGTGCATGTTATAAATACTTTACCCCAATTTGCAAAATGGACTTTTCATCATTCAAATATTGTGAATTGTATTGGGTTCAAATTTTATCAATTTTCCTCTTGAGAAATTCCTTATTCTCCCAGCTAGACGAAGATATTATCCCATATTTTTCTTTAAACACTTTCTTTTCACATTTAGGCCTTTAATCCATCTGGACTATATTTTTGTATACAGTGTTGTGTAGGCACCTAAATATAACTTTTCCATATGTCTAGCCAGTTGTCTCCGCACCAGCTATTAAACAGTCCATTCCTTCCATCAACCGAGTGGCCATTTCTTTCATATTCAAATCTCCTACCGCTATCCTGATTTCTACGGAGGCTAATCCTGCTTGCTTCTTTCTCAGCGCTGTCTTACCCGTCTTCAGTCTTTACTCAGTTATATGACTTTCAGAGTCAACTTGTCAAGCTCTGCTAACTTCTAAGATTTTGGTTAGGATTGCATTAAATCTGTGCGTTTGTCTGGGAGAATTTCCATCTTCCTAGTATTACTTCACTTGCTTTCACTTTATGGTCCCCTTGGCTTGCTCTTTCTTATCTCCACACTCTGCGCTCTGAGCCTCCACAGTCCCCAGGGCTCAGTGCTTGGAACCATCCCCTCATCCTTGTGAAGTATCTGAGCCGGGGCTCAGAGACCCAGCATGCTTCTCAGTGGCCTGGAGGGCTTGTTAAGCACAGATCCCAGGAACCCACCTCTAGAGTTTTAACTCACGAGTTGAGCTCAAGAACTTGCATTTCTAACAAATGCTGCTGCTGCTCTCGGGACAATTGTTTGAAAAGAGATTCCCTGTGCTTTCTGGAGTCTCTTTTCTAAAGTTTCTTTTGATAAATTCCCAATTTTTAGGTTCAACCTAGAACTCACCCACCTCCCTCCAATTCCACAATTTTATATGCAACGAACAGTGGAATAACTAATAATTGTCTGAAACATTAGAGTTTCTAAACCAAACTCCTCATAACCTCCCCCCTACTTGAATCTATCCCTTCCACCATCTTTTCCGTTTCAGGGGAGGAAAGCCTTTTCTTCCAGTGGTTTTGGTCAACATCTGAAGCCATCTCTTACTTTAAAAAAAAGTACTTTTATTGCCGCGTTGTCGTCTCATACCGTAATGTGGTTCTGAGGGCTGCACGCACGGCACTGGGTGAGCGTCACCCCAGTTCTCTCTTCATTCCCTCCCTTCCCCATACATGATACTGAGATTGGCGTTGAGAGCTCCACATATTTATCTTATGTCAGTGGAACTGTTTCCACCATTAATTCGTTCTCCTTACCACCACCACCACCACCACCACCACCACGACCCTTCTCCAGACCCCTCCCCCAATCCACTGGGCTTCTCCTCCATTATGTAAAGGTCCATAAATGAGAGAAAACGTAAACATATGGCCTTTCACTTTCTGTCACTGGCTAATCTCACTTAACATAATATTCTCCAGTTCTACCCATTTTCCTGCAGATGACATGATTTTTGTCCTTCTTTATTGCTGAGAAGCATTCCATTGTGTACCTACCCCATAATTTTGTAATCCATTCATCTGTTGATGGACACTAGATTGGGTCCATAGTTTGGCTACTGAGAATTGTTTGGTTTATGTTTGCTTTCCCATCCCACATATAAGCACACCCTGCAGGCTCTACTTTCAAACTGTGTCCAGAGCTGGGCTAGTTGTCCCCCACCACACCGTCTCCAGCTCAGAAGCTAGTCACTTCGATGACAGCACTGATCTCACGTTTGTGAGCCAGGGTCCACCCTTGCTCCCTCTCCATGTATTGACGCAGAGAAGCTGAGTGAGTCACCCATACCTCGTGTTAATGCTGCCCTCTTGCTTAAAAAATGGCCAGTGAATTCCCAGGTGCCTGTGATCGAAGGCTGAGCCACAACTGCCCGGTTCTCCTGCCTGGGGTCCCATAGCTCCCAAAGCACACCCAGTGCAGCCATGCTGGGTCAGCTGCCATGCTGGGTCAGCTGCTTGCTATTCCTCACCTCACCAACTACACGCCTTCACAGGCTTCGTCGCTCTTCACCATCTTGCTGAGAATAACCTTTTCGGAATGGTATCCTCCTAGCGCACTTCCTGACTTCCTTCTGGTCTCTGTCCAAATGGCACATAGTCCCGATGATGGTCGCACAGCAGCATTCTCCTCTGCTCCCACACTCCCAGCTTCTCTTGTTTTGCTTTATTTCTTTCTCTTCATCTGATCTATTAACATCTTATATACTACTGTGCATTGTAACGTAAGCTCCATTAAATACAATTTTGTTCTCACAAAACCACCGAACCCCTGAAAGTTGCTAAATCTGTATTTGTGGAATGAATTAACATGTTGAGCCTTTTGTCCAGGCTACGCATCATCCTTTGGCTCTTCTTTCTTCCTTAAAATTTTATTTTTTTTTTTTATACAGGATGTGTTCATCTTTTGTTAGCTTGATTCTTAACCACTTTTTAGTTTTTCTTGGTGTTGTGAATACTATTTGAAAATATGACATGGGTTAATTATATTTCCTTGTGTTTAGAAATACAATTAAGGTTTCATGCTCTTCTAACTCCCTGTGTTGCTCAGTGTTTTCATTAGTTCTTATAGTTTTTCTCATTATTCATTTGGTTTGCTATGTAGACAATTATGCCATCTTCAATAAATGGCATTGATTTCTTCCTTCCCAACACATTTCTTCTCTTTCTCTTCCTCTATCTTGTTTGTTCTTTCTTTCTTTCTTTCTTTCTTTCTTTCTTTCTTTCTTCTTTATTTCCTGTCTTGCTGCACTGGCTAGGGCATCCACAGAAATGTTTAATAATGTAATAATTAGCATCCATAGTTTCTTTTGAATTTAATATGGAAATTAAAACCCAAGATCCCAAATTAACCTGGCTGCATATTAAAATCATTTGGGGGAACTTATGAAATGCCGATGGCTGAGTGCTATCTACACAGATATTTACTTAATAGGTCAGGCGTGAGCCTGGGCATTGATGTGACTTAAAATCTCCCCAAGTAATTCTTAATTGCAGTTAGAGTCAAGAATTTCACCCCTAGAGCATAGGGTTCCAACCAGTTTTTTAGTTCTATCTATTACACCTGGTGCTTTTATTTTATTTCTCACACGATCGGTTTCACAGTTGTCTACCCTTTCTTGATTTTTCTGGAGAGGGGCATGAGGATATCCATACTATTAGATATTCCAAGCCAGAAATCTCTTTACAAGCACCTTCCTATGCTCGGTCCCATCTAGGTGATGCTCTGGGCTGCTGTCTTCTTCAGCAATCATAAAAATCTCCTGGGATGCTTGTTAAACTCAGGGTACAAGTTTCTCTGCACACAAGAATAACCTAAAGAACTTTTCTCAAGTCTCTATGCCAGATTACAGCCCATACCAGTTTAATTCAGGTTCCTGAGGGTGAGGCCTGGGTATGGGTGTGTTTAGGGGCTTTCTAAATGGTGTTAATGTGTGGCCAAGTTTGATACTCAGTGGTATCTAGCATCCTAGAGGAGCCACTGAGATAGACCCTCCAAAGAACGAGCAGAGAGCAGTCATGTTCTCCAAGCACATCAGGTGAACGTCATGACGGGCACGGCTGACGCAGCATCTGTCCCTGGGGCCACCATCTCCCTGCAGAGTTAGCCAGGAAAAAATTAGCATCGCAGAAACAATGAGATCTCGCAGCAGCTTAACCGCGAGAAGTCACTCCTTGACTGTTTGACCAAACAAGCGGAAAATCCAGAATTCCCGACCGTAGAGGGCCAGTTGTCTTTTCCTGTACGTTGGTTTATTCGTCCATTCTTTTATTCATCGAACTTCCATTGAGTTCCTGCTATGTGTCATAATTCGCTCCTTTATTTTGTTTTTCAGAGGATTTGCCTCACATAAAAAATGGTTGAATTATTAATTTTCTGGCTCTCCCGGATCTGAAGCTTCCATATCCATAGCAGAAAAACAAAAGCAGTTCAATTTCAAGCCAAATTGAGATTTTTTTTCATATAGATAATAAAAAATGTCAGTAATCCATCTCCCTATTTTATACGGTGATGCCTTCTGCACTTTAATTCAGCAAATGATGCGGTCTCCTGTGGACCCCACTGCCTGTTCTCAGGGGCAAGACAGGAGATAAATGGCTCTCACAAATGAAATAACAACCCTCAGGCAGCACAGAAGAGCCCATTTTGATTTGCAAGTCTTCCTTCTGTGCATAGTGCTCCAAATGCCGACTTTGAGCGACTCCTTTGCTGATGGTTGATGTTCCAGTGGGGAACTCCAGCATCCGTATATTCCAAAAGACACCAGACATTCACACCTGCGCTCACTTTTTAGGGCACTGAGGAATCACAGAAGCTCAGAGCTGGCCAGCATCCTGCTAAGCATTTCACCTATACCCCTTCGCTCTGGAGCAAGTGGCCCGGCCTCACAGAGGGGAGAAGACGGGCCTAAGAGTGCATTGTGATCAGAACAGCATGTTCCTCCCTTGACCCTACTGTCAAGCAATTGAGGACTATGTCATCATCATCACTATCACTGGAGCGAGTCATGTATTCCTACCCACACCATCCAGTTCCAATAAATGTTACAGAAGGGAAATAAAGGATGTTTGAGGTCAGTTGAAAAGCCCAGAACATGTAACAGGGAGCTGGAGTACATGCACAGTGGGAAGACATCTCCATCATTCACCTTTCACTTGAATGTCCAGACCCATCACAAAGGTAGGTGATACAGAAAACCTTACGGCCAAAATACCTAGCTCAAGATGGCAAACTCTCTCCAGGGTGGAGCGTTCGTTGAGCATGCCCAAGGGCCAGGATGCCATCCCCTGCACCACACACAGACACACAAATGGAGAGCTGGTAACCTGCTTTACTTTCTTTCATTTCCCAGTTTTTTAAAAAAATATATACAAAAATACATAGATTAAAAACAGAGAAATATTTATATCAGAGAAGGATATGATCCACCTGTCTGAAATATCAAAAAACATAATGTAGGACCAGAAAGAAAAACCAGTCAACAGGGCGAATTGTCAAAAGCTATAAAAACTTCTGGCATGAAAAGAAAAAGATGGACCCCATGCCAAGCAGCAGCCATTAAGAGCAGCTGCTCACGGAGGCTGGAGGCTGGGCAGAGGAAGCAAATTCAATGGGACTGTCATGGCTGGCAGGGACTCCAGTGAGTCTGCTCTTCGCCTGACAAAGAAGCAGCTTTCTAGAAGTAGGGGTGAAGACCGCAGGCGCTGAATCTTCCCCCAGTCGGTTCCGCCTTGTCATCCTCATTATCACCACCATCATCAGGAGCATCATGCTCACAAATGACAATCCCAAAGCTGGCCTGTGCCGAGGCTTTGGACAACAGTAACATCCTTCCTCGTCCCGCGGTATGTCCAGCCCTATCTGGGCACAAGGAGGTGGAGAAGGTTCATCCCAACCCCTCCCATCTCAAAGGGCTCATTGTCTGGTCAAAGAGATGGAGAAGCCACAAGAACTTGTGATGGTACCTGTTACCGCCAGGGAGGGACAGCACAGGGGCATGGAATGAGCACCCCTGCTGTGTTTTCAAGGACTCAGGATAGCTTTTCTCTCCAGTCCTGTGAGGACAGTGTGAGATGGAGACCAGATTTGGGGTAAGTTGTCACAGGAAGCAGAGCTGGAGGCCGAGTGACAGTCCTGGGGAAAAAGTTGATCTTGACGTGCCCACTGCACGCTAGAGTGGAGACGGGCAGAAATGCAATCCCACTGGCTGGGGGGAGACCCCCGGAGAAGCTGCAGCATGGAGCCCGGATCCCCCGTGAGAGAGACATCCTCCTCTCTTTATTCCTTACCTGCCTGATGTTATCACCAGGAAGTCTGGTGGGGCCTTTTATGAAGACACACACATAATTAATTGGGATAACTCATTAATTTACAAGCCAGCTAATCAATACACAGGTTAATCTACTCAGGTGTCTGCAGATCCACGCACAGCCCTCTATTTGCATTGCTATTTAGCCTCCTTCCACATCATCAGCTTTTTGGTGGCTATTAAGCTGACAGCGTTGGTCACCACCGAGAAAGCTAATTGATTAATTTCTGCTAACATGATATTCTTCTAGGATACAAATGGCATATTAATAGCTCACAACCAGATGACGACATTTCCCATCAGGAGGAGGGAAGAAAAAAATCCACATTTCTCGCGATTTCAGAATTCCTCATCTGTCTTTCCTTTACCCATCTATTTATTTTTCTGGTTTGACTTTATGTGTTTAAAACATTGAAAGAATACTACAAACGTTAAAAATGGCAATTAATTTATGTCATTTAGGAAATATGAAGGGATGATTTGGGGGTCCAAAAGTGAAAAAGAAAGAATAACAATAAAAAATAAATGAACGTGGTGGTGCACGCCTGTAACCCCGCCCTGGGAGGCTGCTCAGGAGGAGAGCAGATTGGAGGCCATTAGGGACGTACCAAGACCCTGTTTCAAAATAAAAAATAAATTAGGGCTGAGGGTGTAGCTCAGAGGTAGAATACCCCAGCATGCAATCCTCAGCACAAAATAAAAATGAGAGCTATAAAGATGGAGGCGATGAGGAACCCCTGTGACTGCCACGTGGAGGATTCGTCATGTCTGAATAATTTCAGGTCAGATCAAGTTGCTGGATGCCCATGGAAACCAGATAGGTGAGGAATGGGAAGGAGCGGAATCTGCAGGGCCGTGTGGAATGGGGGTCTCACTGGCCAGCACTAAGCCACTCTCCAGGAGGCCCCTCCTGTGTGGCTCAGGGTCAGTGCTCCACGAAGACCTCTTCCACCCTTTAAAGATTTTCAGAGGTTTTGATTGGAGGCCAAACAACTGGCAACTCTACAAGACAGAGTTTTTAGTTGTGGGCGACAAAACTCAATATAGCTGGTTAAGCAGAAATGTATTTATTATTAGAGCCTTAGAGAATGTGCGGCATTCCCATGAGGACCAGGGGATCCAGCACGGATGCCAGGGATCTGGGCAGCGTCAATAGGGAGCTGCTCTGCCATGCTCCTGGCTGGGTTACTGCCATGCCATGAGGGGGCCCCACAACCCCTGGGATTCTAGAGGCTGTAGTCAGATGTCACCACGGCCACCACTGAAACAGCCGACTGCACAGCTTAGGGGAATAAAGATTTGTGTGCTCACTGTTTTGGGGGACAGTCCATGTGAGGCCAGGTTTCTGGAGCTCAAAGCAGGAAGCAGGAAGCAGACAGGAGCAAAGGCTCTCCTCTGCCATCTTGGAGAGCAGAAGCAGGAGAGAGCAAGCAAGCAAGGGGATTGATTCAAAGGCACCAGAAGGATCCCGAGGGCCACACCCCTAGGAACACACCTTCCCAGACACACCCACTGCCTCGGTCACCACCCAGTAAGTCCACTGCGATGAAGTTACCCATTTATGAAATTGCAACCCTCCTGCCTCAATCCCATCAACTCTCCTCAGGGGCATTCTGTATCTAACCGTACGAGTGAGCCAAGCCTGCTCTGCTGGCCACCGCTCGCCCGCTCGGCCCTCCCTGACTTGGAGATTGTCTGCCAGCAGCACCTAGGTCTCACGCCAGGGTCACCTGCAGCTCCAGAGGCAGAGTCTGGAGAAGGAACATTTTATGTCCCAGCTCTGTTGTGCTGAGAAGCAGATTTGATAAGGGAGTCACTGTCTCAGCAAGCAACCCAAACAAACACACACAGATGAATCCTAGGTGGTGGAAGGGAGACCTCCCAGCACCACAGCTGGCCGACGGTCAGCTGTCTGTGGCCTCTTCAGCAAATTATCTGTGAGCAGTATCTCTCTCCCTCCCCCTGAGCCTTGCAGGGCACCTGCCTGGGAGCTGAAGATGAAGACCTCCAACGCAGCAGCTTCTCCTCCCTCTTTATCCCTGGGGTCCAGCCAACACCTCTCACCCAGGAAAGGCAGCTGTTCACCTTCCAGCCACAGCCTAGCTCTGCATACCAGCCTCCTCCTGGACGTGCGCCCTCCATCAGAAATAGTTACTATCTAAAAAAAAAAAAAAAAAAAAACAAGTTTTCACAGAGACAACTCACTTTAGGAGCTATTTAGAAAAGGATACTGTGTTTCTTAATTTTATGCTTCACAGTAAATCAAAGCAGGAAATGACCCAAATCACCCAGTGCCGAGCCAGGAGAGTGGAGCCCCCTGCTGCTTCCAGAATGGTCCTCTAACTCCAGCCTGGCCCAGTATTTGGGTTCCCAGGAAGCTTCCCCGGTGCCTGGACATCCACAGATGCTCAGTCAATGTCTGCTGGGTCAGTGAACAGATGATTGAGGATGACTTAAGCTGATGGGCCCTGCCATTGCCAGGGGTCTCTGGGCCCCCCGTCCTCATCCCAGGCTGGATCAGATAGCAGGACTGCACAGCACCCCGGCCCTCCAGGCTCAGGCGCACACAAGCCGCAACTTGCCTCACCTCTCCCTCACCTGGCTTCTGCGTCAACTCCCATTTTTGTAGGAAGTAGAAACTATATCACAGTCAGTTCAGGGCTGTCCCTTCTCCTCGCACTTATATCCAGTTTGGGTTTTATGCAGAGCCTAGAGGAGGGAGGGGAATCTTGTCCACTCTCCTACCTGCTGAGGGTTTCCCCGAAGACATGAAGACATAACGTGGAGGTTCTTAGAAGTCCAGGAGAGCTGGCACTCATCAGGACAAAGAGATGACCCTCGCCCTAGACTATTTCCTCCTGCTCCTTCGGGCTCCATATCTGACCCACTCAATATAGGCGGCACTGGTCTGTTTTTATCACCGTATGTTGGCTTTCTTGTTCTGGAGCTTTCTGCAAACAGCATCAACAGTGTGCACTGCTGGGCATCTAAATGCGTCTTCAGAACATGACTCCTCAGACCCACCCACACTTGATTCCTGGTGACCTTCATCTGGCTAGCTCCTGAGCGGGTGAGCGCTATTATAGTGACTGTCCTGCAGAGTCAGTGCGAGGACCCAGTGCAGGCTCACGCCATGGCAGCCTGCATCCTCCTACACCAGGGCCTTCCAGCACATGTATCATGCACCACCGTTCTTTCCCAACTGGCTTAATGCGGTGCACAGAAATGGCATGCGATGCCATGGACTCGTGCTGTCAGGAGTTCAACCTCTCAGCTCCTTCTGAATGACCCCAGGGCAACCAAGGAGACTGCGTGGCTCTCCAATGGCCCTGCAACTCTTGAAAATATTCTTTTTAAAATGATTCTTTCTAGCCTGGCGTGGTGGCCCACACTTGTAATCCCAGTACTTAGGAAGCTGAGACAGGAGGATTGCAGGATTGCGGCCAGCCTCAGCTACTTAGTGAGGCGCTATGCAACTTAGTGAGACCCCGTTTCAAAATAAAGAATAAAAAAATGCCAGGCGTGGTGGCGCACGCTTGTAATCCCCGCGCTTGGGAGGCGGAGACAGGAGGATTGTGCAGGTTCGAAGCCAGCCTCGCTGGCTTAAGAGACCCTGTTTCCAAATAAAAATATAAAAATAGATCTGGGAGCGGAGTCCGGAGGTAGAAGGGTTTCCAGGAACCCCAGTACCACCAAAATAAATAAATAAATAAATAAATAAATAAATAAATAAATAAATAAATAAATAAAAATATAGGGCCAGGGTGTAGCTTGGAGGTAGGAAACCCCTGGTTTCATTCTCCAGTATCGGGAGAAGAAAAGATGTTGTCTATTTTGAAGTAGTTATAGATTCCCATGCAGTGGCAAGAAATTAAGACAGAGAGATCCCACGTGCCCACTACATCTTTCAAAACTGTAGCGCAACACCTCAACCAAACAGGCGGTCCCAGCCTCTGCGCAGAGCTTTCACCATGCAGCAAGAATGGATCAGCAGGGCGTTATATTTAGTTGTGATGATTACATCCTATTTATTGCAAATGTTTTTTTCACTTAAGATAATGATAAAAGTTTTGTTAATAAATAATTGAGTTATGTTTTAAATTGAACTATTTTATTATTTATTTATTTATTTATTTATTTATTTGTGGTACTGGGGTTCCTGGAAGCCCTTCTACCTCTGGGCTACACTCCCAGACCTATTTGTTTATTTTTATTTGGAAACAGGGTCTCACTAGGTTGCTGAAGTCCTCACTAGGTAGGTGAGGCTGGCTTCAAACCTGCGTGATCCTCCCGTCTCCGCCTCCCAAGCGCGGGGATTACAAGCGTGCGCCACCACACCCAGATAAATTGAACTATTTTAAAGAATGTATTGTATAACTGACCGCACGAGTGGTAATGCAGACGTGGAAGATCACGCAAGGGAATGGTATGCAATCACAACACAGAGCCTACATCTTCAGGAAGGATTTTCTCCAGACTCTACTTTTCTCCATTGAATGACTTATTCTGGGTCTGACACCCCATGAGTAAAATCATTAATTCAGTCCACTTCTTCTTGCACTAGACCGCTCTTGAGAGCATGATGAACATAAAGATTTTCCTAGCCTTCTACGTGACACAGAGATAAGGTGACTAGGCTGGAATAAATCAGAGCATTGCAGGAAGACAATCACTCACACATGAATATTTATGAGCACCTGTCAGGTGCCAGGTGGTATCCTAAAAATGAGAAGGTAGCAGCCAAGACCAGAGGGGCTCTGTCCTTTCAGAGTTTACGTCTAGTTGGTAAGACAGACAAGGGACAGGGCCAGCGGCACTTTCCATGAAGGTGAGGAAGACCCCATGTCAGAGGGAGCAGCTGGGTTTCCCGACTCCACAGGTGGGTCAGGGCTGGCTCCCTGGGGAGCAGGCATGGGAGAGGCTGAAACAAAAGAAGCAACCAAACAGGCAGAGGGGTGGAGGGAGCATTCCAGGCAGAGGAAGCACAAACGCCAAATACAAACGTGTGAGTTACAATCAAAGTGCGCTCAGTCTTTGCAGATAGCTGTGACCCCGAGGGTCTGGAGGCAGGAGGGAAGGCGCCAGGCTGGGGCAGTCTGTGCAGCTGCAGGTGGGGCTGCAGGGGACAGGACAGAAGCTCACCGGAAAGGCAGACCTGTCCTGAGCTTGGAAAAAAAGATGACATTTAAAAACCCATTTGCAAAATGTCTCGGACACAAATGCCATTTGCTGAGCACCTGAGTTGATTGCATCTGCCAAAAGACACGGTGTGCCCTCACCTCGGGTCTGTGAATGCAGCCTTTGCGGGCTCCCTGCAGACATACTGTCTGGCCAAGACACCCTCATACCCGGTCAGGGTGGGCCCCCAAACCAATGGTGACGTCCTCATGAAAACCAGCTGGATACTGAGACACGGAGAACAGAAGGCTGTGTAGCAACAGAGGGGACAGTCAGAGGGACATGTCCACAACCAGCCCAAACCACCAGGGATTTCTGGAGCTGCCAGAAGCCAGGGAAGGGCCAGGAAGACGCTCCTTCCTCAAGGCCCCAAAGGGAGATCACCCTGCTAATACCTCAAGTTTGGACATCTGTACTCAAGAACTATTGGAGGAATCGATTTCTGTTTTAAAAACCTGGATATTAGAAACTCATCACAGCAGCCCAGGAAACCCTTTGCAGTGTCAGGGAGAGGTCTCAGCATGAAGAGTATGCTTTTGGACTCCGTTAGGGAGAGAAATTTCTCTTAGCACCTGACACCCCAAAGCCTGCCTTCGTCCATCTCGGGGTCTGCACTGTAAACACCAAGAATGTCTAGCACGGTTCCTCAGTTGAGGTCAGCAATGCTGAAGGGTCAGTGGCAGGAAGGACACACCTCGGTGGTGTAAAGTATCAGTCCTCAGGTCCTACCTTCGGGTTGAACTTTTTAGCACACCTTAAGCAAACTGACACTGAACTTGTTGAAATAATTAGCTAACCCAGTCATTACTTACTTCGAGCCAACGCAAGCCTCTCAACTGCCACAGTGGAGGGCTGTGTCTCTGATGTCCTGGTGACACGCCCTCCTGGGATTCTCAGTTACCTCTCTGCCCAGGTCCTGGCTGGACCAGTGTGAAACTTCCACTAAAAAGACCATGGTGGCGGGGGTGCTGCTTCTGAGATGGGGTCATAGACAAAGAGTGGCTTTGTCCGTAGGCTTTCAACCTGTCTCAGGGACACCAGCTGTCCTGTCTAGAGACCTGCTAGATGGCACATGGGGAAGAATGGTGGTGCACCCAAGGTAAGAGAGTGGAAAAACTGTGGGGTCTTGGGGTGACCAGGATGCAGCTTTGAGAGAGACCTCAGCCAGGACCCCCAGCTCAGCCACCATCCTGACCACAGAGCAGACGCCTGTCACCCTTGGACACTGTTTTGGGATAACTAGTTATCCCGTGGAAGATATATACATCATGTGGGCGTGGAAGAGGACTTTGAATACCAAATGTTCTCAGGAGAGGGAAGTTATCTGAGATGAACGCAGATCCAACAGGGCCAGATAGAGCGATGTGCAACTGTGGCTCCTACAACCATCCAGTAGCCACGTTCCTTTCTTTATTCTGGCTGTGCTCTGCCAAACGGCATGCCAGATGCTGGGTCAGGACAATGAATAAGAGCCCCTGCCCAGGAAGAAGTCAGAGTCCAATGAAGAGGACATGGCCATATTCAAATGAGTGCAGCGGGGATGCAAGTGCTAACATGTGTTCATCCCTTCAATCAACAAACATTGTCTAAGTGCCAGCGACTGTGCCAGGCCTCTGCTGGGCCCTGGGCAGGCGGTGTGCAGGACTGGCTGCACCTTTCCTTGCGGAGGCTGTGGTCTGGTGCAGAAGTCACGCACAGAGAAGGAGGAGCGCTGTGCCTAAGTCTGCAGGGAGGGCTTCGCAAAGCCGGTTCTTGAAGGTGCAGAGAGAGGTAGGAATGTTCTGGGCTAACAATATGGAGAGAGAGGAGCTCTGGGGAGTGGCACCACCCTGAAGGGAGGCAGAAACCAGGTGTCTGCCCTTCAGAGAGGTTCCTGACCTCCCCGGATGTGCCCTGCCTCCAACATATCTATCTATCTCTCTCTATCTCTCTCTATCTCTCTCTCTCTCTCTCTCTCCTCTTCTCTCTCTCTCTCTCTTTCTCTCTCTCTCTCTCTCTCTCTCACACACACACACACACACACACACACACACACACACACACACCAAAAAGGTGTCCCCAGGCTCACAACAGCAGGACTTGTGGCCATGAATATTTAGACTTTACCTGAGGGTTGGCGGAAGTCTGGCCCATTTACACCTGTGGCATGGCACCCTGCCCCAAGGACGGAGTGATGGCTGCTGGTCCCTCAGCTTCAGCCTCCTTCTTCTGTGAAGCCTTCTGGGCACTGTAGGATGGGGGCAGACCCCTTGGCCACCACCCCCAGATGCCAGTGGAGCTCCACCACCGAGTGACAACCAGAAATGATCCTAGACCTCATCAAGTGTCCCCGGGGGAGGAGGATGGGGTTGCAAAATTGGTCCCATGTAAGAATCGCTGATCTGTAGTACCAGCATATTGCTAAAGTTCCCAAAACACAGTCTGAATTTCTAATTATATCGAAGTGTGTATGTGTGTGCACACATGCGTGTGTGTGTGTGTGTGTGTGTGTGTGTGTGTGTGTTGCTGGTGTCTACAGGAATTCTTAGAAGGTCAGTCTAAACTCTCAGGGCTGAAGATGCCCCCGAGGGAGAGAGGGTGATGGACACAGTGGTTCTTTTTGCTCCGCATTCTCCTACAGTGCAGAGAGTTCATGAGGACAGTGTTTATGTACATCGCTGGTACAGTTCAGAAGTTCCAGACACTACCCCTATGCCAACACCATGCATTATCTGACCCTGTCACAGATGGCAACTAAAGGAAGGGTGGCCAAAGAGGAGTTTTCAAGTACACCTGAAGCTAGGTGTAGTGGTGTACACCTCATACTTGAGAGGCTGAGACAGGAGTATTACAGGTTTGAGGCCACCTTCAACACTTAGGAAGGTCTCAGAACTTAATATGATCCCATTTCAAACTTAAAAAAAAAGGCTGGGGTGTATCTCAGAGGTAAAATGCCCCTGGGTTCCATCCCCAGGGCCAAAAATATAAGAATAAAAATAAATAAAATACACCTGAGTTTTCTGAGATGAAAGAAGAAACAGAATACTAAAATGGAGATCAGAGTGTCTGATACAGCCTACATGCTCGGCAAACCAGCTGAGGGCATAGGAAGTAAAAATATTTGTTAAATACATAAATAAGGGGGGAAGGAACGAAAATTACTTGAGGAGTTCCTTTTTTCTATTTTCCAAATGTGTTTGTGTTAAGCTTTCGAGTTAAAAGGTCCTTCGGTGGAAAACAGAAGCAATATGAAAGCAAAGCCAGGCAATGAGCATCAACTTAACGCAGAGCGGGTCAGGACACAGCCGGGGCAGGGTTGGAGGCCAGCTGCTCTTGGATGCACTTAGCCTGGGTGAGGCCATCCCTCCTCTCTGGACGCCCATCTCTAATTGAGGAGCTTGTCGCTTGGGGTCTCCAGGGTGATTCCTAGAGCTCCGACATTGAACGGACAGGGAGTACATCACAACCAATTTTTCAGCGGAGCCTGGAACCTGAAACCTAAAAATCCTCAGAGAGCTTTCCAAGTGGGTCAGCGAACCTGGAGTTTGAAGAAGGGACCCAGTAGATGAATGGGTTCAGCAGTATGCTTGCACACACCCGGGGAGAACCAGAGTCTCCCTTCCTGCTTCCTCTCTCATGGACCTGACCTGGGGAGCTGCAGCCCAGATGATGCAAGGACACCAATGTTGTGGCCCCACATTGCTAGTTCCTTCTCTGTTCTCATCTTCTCTCTCCCACTCTCTCCCTCTGTCTGTCTGTCTGTCTGTCTGTCTTAGTGGAGGTCAGTTTCCCCCAGGGAAGACACTGAAGTCGTCACCACTCTATCCTCAGGAGACCCATCAGCCCACTGCCGAGCAGCCAGGGCAGAACCACAGCCCTGTGCACACACGACCCAAGCTGCCCACCAGACTCTACCCATCGCAGAGGAAGCCATCAGCCCATCATGAGAACATGAAACACACAATAGATTCCCAGTATCTGCACAAGGTGTGGTAAGGATAATGACAGGCCAAGAAAAGGGAAATTCAGGCAATGCCTAAGTATCAAGATGCGTCAAGTGCACCCTGACCGATAGCCGGCATAGATTGCATTTGTGTCTGTTACACCATCTTTGCGACCACTTGCCTCTGTGGCTCTTTGTGACCACTTGCCTCTGTGGCTCTTTGCTGCTGTCCTAACTTACTGCTTTCAAAATTTCACAGCTCTCTACAGGTTGAGGGTCAAGCAAAAGGATGAGACATTTTAAACTCAGATGGGATATTTTGTGAGTGGAGAAAGGCTTGGAAAAAGTTATGCACCTGTCGGTTCTTTATTGTCAAAACACCTGGATGAAAAGAAGGAAGTGGGGGAGGGTCCACCATCTGTATGCACCATTTTTGTTTATGGTAACAGCTGTATTGCATACAGATGTGCATGGCTCTGAGGTACCATGGAGACACAACTCCACCTGGATGGATGGATGGATGGTCCCCCTTTTCTCACCTGGATCCAAAAATGCACCCCAAAGTACCCAGTTCCCTGTGTCAGGCACCCTGCGTACATCATCAAAGAAATGGTGAGGGTCAAAGGTAGACATCATCTCTATTTAAGGCAGTTCTTAGCTCTCCCACTCGAAAACAAATTAAGCTTCCTCCAATTTTTAGGCATCTTAAAAAAGAATTTTGGAAACCCAAAATTCTTGCGAGGACTGAAATTTGAGTTGAAATAAGTATGAACCGTACATATAGGAGTTTCATGAGAAATCAATTATTCTAGCCAGGGCACTCCAAGTCCTGCCAGGTGTCACCAATTGTCAGGCAGCGCTTTTGCAGACATAGAAGCTAAAGGCTGGAAGGAGTTCAGCTGGGATCCTCAAACTGATTTCTTCTGACTGTCTGCTGAGGTGCCGCCAAAATATGATTTATCAGCCTGTCATTTAGTCGTTTCTGGGAGGCATTTCAAAACATCCTACAAGGGTCTGCATTAATTTTGTAATGATGAGATCATATCAGAATATAGATCTGATGTTGCAGACAGCGCTGCCCAGTGCTTCTGCTGGAGAGCCAGTCTGGACGAGGCATTACCATGCATTAGTGAGAGCCCGATGTGATGGATTCACAGAAACGCACATTTTCAGCCCTGCTCCTCCTCTGACTTGGAATAATTCCCATCTCAGCGGGACACTGGCCATGACTTTTATTCTACAACATGTAGTTGAATTGAAGTCTATCTCTCTACACCTCATTCTTTACTTCCTTTTCCATTACTGGAGAAAGAAACTGATTAAACCTCCCCCCCCCCTTTTTTTAAACCTTTTTTCCCAAGAGGTCTCATTTACTACTAAAAAAAAAAAATTTAACTTGGTTTCAGAGCTGAAGGAAATGTCAACACAAGCAAGATTTTAATGATCACCTGGTTGCATTGAACATTCACCAAAAGGAAAAAAAGAGGATCTTGTCTGGGACAGTCACAATAACTGAAAATATATAGTTTTTAAATTATGTATGTGCTATTGAAACCGGGGCCAAGAAGATGAGAAACACCCCCAAACTAAAAATCACCCTGAAATTCACGTGTGCGTGGGCAGAACTTGGAAGCACTTGCCTTTCCACACCTCCACGGGACCATCCTGGAGTCCTCCTGCACAAGGGGTTCTGTGTCTTGCCCCAGCTGGTCCCCTCGTAAGCAGAAGTTCCAGGACACTGAATTGGATACCCTTGAGATGAAGGGATGGTTTGGGAGCCATTCTGCTGAGAACAACACAGAGAAGGCCATGCTGCCACATCAGCCAGAAATAACCAGAAATCCGTACTCTTCCCAATTTGCTAAATAGGGACAAGTCCTTTGAAAGAAAGAAAAGTAAAACGTATTGATTTGCAAGCAAATCTGAGAAATCGGTGAACACACATTCAAGAATAACGATTTTCCCTGATCAGAGAGAAGAAAAATGTGCCACTTATTTATTTAAGTATATATGTATGTATGTATATATGTATGTATGTAATTTATCGTGTGTGTGTGTGTGTGTGTGTGTGTGTGTGTGTGTGTGTTACTGAAGCTTAGAACTAGAGGCATTCTACCTCTGAGCCACACCTCTAGCCCTATTTTAGTTTTCATTTTGGAAACAGGACCTCCCTAATTCACAGAGGACCTCACTAAGTTGCTGGGACTGGCTACAAACCCACAATCCCCCTGTCTCAGCCTCCCAAGTACTGGGATGACAGGTGTGACAGGTGGGCACCATTACACACAAAAGAATGGGCCTTTTCAGTGCTACTCAGGGCCACACAGGTGTGTTATCAGAAAGACAATTCATGTCCACACTGCCCTTACAATGAGGCCCTCCGACTCAAGGACACCAGTTCTTCATTCCTTTGGTCAGAAAACAATGGACAAGAGTATCTTACTAGTTAACAGGAGCAGACAGAAAGCTGGAAAGAGGAAAAGTGTCAGCTCTGAAACAGGACGCCTCTTACCTGCCAGGGTCGGAAGCTCTAAAACAGGCCCCTTTACAAAGTCAGGTGACAAAGACTAGCTGAAGCCACCAGGCAGCACCTACAGCACAACACGGCGAGATGTTCCCAATGGGCTTGCGTCCCGACTCTTGGCCTCAGGGACCTCAGCTGGGCACAGCCCAATGCTCTACCCCATGGACTCCTGACACATCTGTGACATGGACACCATTGCTAAACCTCTGGACCATGAGAACTCCCAAGACTACGGAGCTGAGCCCTTTGTAAAGAGTGCCCTCCAAACTGGGCATGGTGGCACACGCTTGTAATCAATCCCAGATTTTGGGAGGCTGGGACAGAAGGACAATGGTTTGTGGACAGCTTCAGTTACTTAGTGAGGCCCTTTGCAACTCAGTGAGACCCTGTTTCAAAATAAAAAATAGGGCTGGGGGTGTAAGAATGCCCCTGGGTTCCATCCTCAGTACCATACACACACACACACACACACACACACACACACACAGCACCCTCCCTCTCATCATGCAGCAATACAGCTGTTATATAGTAAATAATCACAGATGCTTGATGCTTTATCTGGAATTTCCATTCAATCTATGGGACCCTGAAGAGGCAAATATATCATCTTACCTTACAGGGAGCAAAACAGGGGCCAAGAGAAACGGGTGGCTACGGGTTGGGCTGCCCAGCTCACCCTCAAGAGCAGCTGCTGGGGAAACCCTCGGCCATCAGCCCCCTGAGG